>NC_051440.1:13382919-13387620 GCF_001649575.2 Kryptolebias marmoratus | reverse complement strand
TTTTTTTTTTTTTTTACAGACGTTGACAGTGAAGGACTTCATAAATGATTGGAAATGTTCGCTCCTGCATTTTTAATGACCGCCCGCCCCTCTTGTTGTGAACGGGGCTGACGTGTCGGTGATGGGGGGGAAACAGTTGTCTTTGTTTGGGGAGGTGGTGTCTGGATGCTCGCGGTGAAGCAGTGTGGGTTACAGTCGGAGCAAGTGTTGTGATTGAAACAGAAACTCCGGTGCCACATTATCCTGACAGAACACATTCTTCTCACAGACTCTGATCCACTGGGCCAATCAATAGGAAACCATTGTTTGAAGGGTGGCTCTGTCCGTCACCGCTGCCCCCTCGCAACCCCAGAGGAAACAAAACACCTAAACCGTTCACCTTAAATCAATCAGATTAATATTACTTGTAAAATAAAGTTCTTTGTTGTGTCCCAGTTTCCAAATTGACACATAAAATATTAAGAATTAACCAGATGTATTGTGGTGAAAGATAAGGCGCAGAGCAGCATCCTTGCTGCCCCCCCCCAACAGTCCCTACCCGAGTAGGAAGTTCGGAGGCACAGAAAGGGAGGGGTTCAGGAATGTGCAGGGTCTCCTCTGCTCAAACGCTCCAGCCTACTTGGCTCAAACCTCCCTCAACACGCTAGCAAACAAACACGTTCGCACTCACATGCACAAAACACACACAAAGACAGGTTGTACGGGGAGGTGAAAGAGCACAGCCACCCAGCAGGATGTTCGCTGAGTGTTTTGCTTTCAGACTCCGCCGGCCCGCGCGAGGCGGCCTGTACGTATGACATATTCGCAAACAGCCCCCAGCGGTTTGCACGGAACTTTTACACGCTCCGAAAGAGTCTTGGATCGCCGGCATCACTTGTGCTCTGTGTCTCTGACATGCCTAAAAAGCTTTTTTTTTTTTTTTTTTTTGGGGGGGGGGCGCTTGAAGGAAACGAGCGGCGTGTTTTCTTTCCCAAGGAAGAAGAGGCCTCGCTCACATGTCCCAACAACTCCGCCATATTACCTTCCTTAGCTTCCTGGGCTTTTTACACCCTCTGTTGCTTATTGATTTAATTTATAGATTCTGTTAGTCATCTGTTATCTAGGGCACAGCACTTTTCCTCCCTCGTGGGGTCATCCCGAAACAGAAACAGAAGAAAAAGTGAGGAGGAAGTAGATGACAATGTAAAGCATTCCCATTGTGACCAGAAAGGTTTGGTGACTGGATTCAGTTTCTTGGGCTCCCACAGTGTTTTCTCCCAGCAAGTATCTTCTGCTCTCTCTCTCTCTCTCTTTCTCTCTCTCAGTCAAAGAAAGGCCAGACCTCGGGGAGAAAAATCCATAGACATGTAACAGCAGCTCCAGTTAGCGTGTCTGCCTGATAAAGCCGACTTTGATGGCAGCGATAGCCCAGACGCCAGCCTAAATGTGGCCTGCTCAGAGGTTACAGGGAGTCTATGGAAGCCATTGTCTTCTGAATTAAAGCCATACTCTCAGGTCAGCAGGGAGGAGGCTTCTGCCTCAGGTTCGCTTTGTTGTTTAGGTGTTAAACATTTTTGTGTGAGTGAGGCTGAAGGGGAAAGAGAAACAACGGTTCACACAGGTACAGTTTTTTACACTTCCCACCCCGCAACCAGCCCATAAACCTTAAGCCAGTCAGTTTGTTGGTAGAGTCTAATAGCTGGAGGGGAATCTAATCCCTGGCACAGGATGAGAGACTGCTGAACTCCTCCCCTCCACTGTGTCACATACAGAGAAGTTGCAACAGTGTTTTTTTTTTTTCTTCCACTCTTTGGTAAAGAATCAGAGGAATGGGTGCAATTCTGGTCCCCTCTCTTGTGCTAAGGAAAGATGAAGTCTAATGGGGGGGGGGTGGCCCCTGAGCCTGGTGGAGAGATGTTAGCACGGAGGGGAAGCTGTTGTTTGTCTGCCTGTCCCTGACACTTGGCCTCCCATTCATCTCACTCCAAGGCTGCAGAGCTGTGTTTACCCTGGGGCAGCTCTCTTCTGATTCTCTCCCTGCTCCCACCCGCCCCCCTCTCGCTTTTCATGCTGTCTTTAAAAGCATTACTGGATGATCATCAAGGATTGCCTATTGAAACTTTCAAGCCCTCGTTTCTGTGTACTTAACAGTAATTATCCAGACTCGCCCTTGAGTGCTAGAAGCTCATAGCGAGAGGATCTTTTTTTTTTTTTTTTTAAAGAAACTTTTATTTACATTTTTTGTGACTCCGTGGAAGACGTGAGGACTAGTTGTGCTTTATGTATTTAGATGTATTTACAAACTGTGTGAATGGCATGTTGGTATTTAGTTTCAACAATTTACATTCTCGTTGTCATGAAATCATAATTAATTTTGGGCTTTTTGTTTTGTTCCTAAAAAGTTAAAACCAACAACATTATTTTCATCTTAAAGACATGAAGGCTTTCATTAATTGGATGGCAACTAGTTGTGTCTGATGTGAATCTTTAGGGCCAGTATTTCATCCTCCCGACTATAAGTCTGTGAGAACTTGGCGGTGTATTAAGTCTTGCTGCAACCTATGATATTTCAGGCACCAGTGTGGGGGAGACGTTTGCTCAGGTGAAGTAAAAGATCTTTTGTTACAAATTGAAAACAACTACAGCACTCCCGTAGAATCCATGTGATTGTAACACTGACTGTTCAATACGTGTAAAAATGTAAACGATAGATATTTTCAATTGTTTTTTTTGGGATATTGTAACTAAACATTGTGCATTTGCATTAGAAAATTTGATCATTTTTGAGTTGAATTTCTTTTTTTTTATATTTGGAGTATGTTTGATTAGTAAGACTTTAGACATTTATATTTATTTAAGTCTCAACTTTTATTGCGGATTATTTTTACACTTTTAGTTTGGGTTCTTATGCTCTTTAATGCCGTTGCCTCTCATGTTTTCATAGAGAAATAGTTAAATGTGGTTTATTTTGCAGCTGATACTTTTTACATCCCCTTTCTTACAAAGCAGAGATTGTCTCATTGTTTGCAGTTCAGCATAGCTTGATCGAACTGAAACAACCTTTTTTTTTTCTGCTGTCATTCTGAAGCTCACAGCACTTTCCGTGGGGTTAAGCATCCCAACCTCCATCATCTAACCCAGGTGTGGGCATCAAGAGGATCAGCAGAAGTCCGTCTGATTGCCCAAATATTTTATTGGCACTTAGAATATATTAGCTTGAGATTTATAGCAGTCCAAACAGTCTTTTGCAATATTGATATCGCAAACATAGATCCTACAATGATGATGCATTTCTATTTTATTTATTTCGCAGCCCTAGTTGATGCAGGTGGATTTTTAATGCGTGAATCTGTGTGTTTTGACAGTTTTTATACATTTTAAGAGTTGTCCTCTCTTTGAGTTTTAAATGTATGGAAAAAAAGTCTCTTCCTGTTTCATAATTACATCATTAACTGCTTTAAGAAGCACTTTTCCCTTTATTATGAAAAAGTACAATCTTGCTGAAGATCTTTGTATTTTTGCCATTGTCTTAAGAAGGTCTGTAACTTTTCTTTTTGTGTTGTTAGGGCGCCAGGATTCATTAGGTCCTTTATGAGTTCAGATCATTGCCTCTGGCCACACGAACAGGAAATGTAGCATCCACGCTGTGGCCGCGTCCAGCAACTCGAAGACTGACACTAAGAGGAGAGGCTTTTGAGAATAAAATAACAATAATAACATGCGCTACTATTCTAATGGGTAAACTGAGCTGTTAAAAGGTGGCAGGGTTAAATGGATGCAGAGCACCAGTAATTGCTCCCAGCCGCCATCGCTCCACCCAGAACAGACCCTCGTAAAGTAAGACACAAAGTCTGATTCGGGTGTCCATGTTGTGGTTGAGGGGAGGAAGACACGCCCTCGCTTCTTTGCCTCCCGTCTGAACTTTGAGTTTCGCTCCGAACTGCATCCCTTCACTACTGCTGATTAAAGACTCGTGCTCAGTGAAATTAGCATGCAAAAAAATGGCTGTCGGAGTCGGAGCTATTGAGTGAAAGGATCTTCGTTTGCATGAAAACTGCATTTTAAAGTTTAGTTGGCCAAATGCACATATATTATCAGACAGAACCTACAATGCCATGACAAGGCAACAAATATGCTTATTTTTCTCCCAGTCCAAACTGACATTAATGCATGAAGCCACACATAGATGCTGAACACGGCAGAGCAACAGGAAAAGGCCTGGCTCCCTGTCTGCTCATTGTCTTCGATCAGGCTTAACATAAAATGTCTCTAACCTTTGTCCTGCTCGTTTAGTTTCCTTGTCCTCCCAGTCTCATTGGCATTCTTTGTCCCAGGTTATGTGTGAAAACTAGAGACAACTCACCAAACCCTCGCCGCTGTATTCCTTTCATCCAAACGGGAGAAGATGCTAACCGTTTGGCCCTTTGTGTATTTGTGTGCACTGTTTCAAAGTGCGTTAACCTTGATGTGTGGGCTCCATTTGATTTGAGACAATAGTGGGCCGTAAACGAGTTGGGGCTACGTTTTTTTTTTTTTTGTGTGTGGCCGGGGCCGTGCTGCAGTAAAAGCTGAGCTCAGAGTGGAGGAGCTGGAGTGTGGAATTCACTAATGGCACATGCATGTTGGGGCCCCTGAAGAGAGGGGGTCATTTCAGCCATCAGAGTGTGCGCAAACACACAGAGAGCCTGTCTGCAGCCCCCCACCCCCCACCCCCCACCACCA
>NC_051440.1:13377653-13382826 GCF_001649575.2 Kryptolebias marmoratus | reverse complement strand
CACTCCGCCTCCCCGCTCACTCAGTCACTCCTTTCCTCCCCCTCCATAACAGAGTGCCTTGGATCAGCAGGCGTTTTGTCTGTGCAAGTCTGGTCAACGTTTTTGCTAATCTTTGTATAAACTTTACTAGTGTGGGTCACTCAGCAGAAAGGTTTAGGTTGGGTGGGAGGTGAGCAAGGCATTTTGTTTCTGTGTGGATCCACAACTCTCCACCTTAAAGGCGTTTGTTAATGGGGCGGGCGGTCATTAAGCCCTGAGAGCAGAGAGCCTGAAAGGAATGGGGCCACAGGCCCAAGCTTTAAATCCTCTGTGCCAATAGACTCTCTGAAGCAAAATAATGGCATCACTCTGTGTGTGAGTTAATGGGAGCTGATAGCATGAAGGCTGGGGGGTCAGCGGGTCGCAGGCTTGTGCTAAGTTGTCAGGGAGCTGAATGCCGTCCCCGGGCCCACAGCAGGGGGAAGAGCTGGGTGGAGGGGGAGGGGGACCCCCTGCCTGGCCCTCTCCCATCACCCCCCACTCCTGGAATGTGAGGAAAGAGGAGGAAAAAAAGGGGTTTCCTTACTCTGCAGGAGTGGAGGGTGAAGAAACGGATGTGAGATCATGGAAATCTCTGCATTTCATTCTTTTTCTTCTCCTTCCACTGGCTTTTTTCCTCTCCTCATACCACTGACTTTACGAGCTATAGTATATAACCGAAGAACAGCGAAGAGCAGAGTGGACTGAAGCAGCCTCTGAGAGTAGTCATCAGTGTGTGTGTCGGGTACGGTGAAGATCGAAGTCTACCTTGGGAGCAGTAACTCACTTTGGAGTGCCGAGGGCTGTCACTGAAAAGAATTCACACACTGCAGCCATGAAAACTGAATTAAGAAGCTGATTTACTGGGCAGAGATGTTTAGAAACAAGAAGTCAACTTTGTTCCACTGTAACGAGAACATAAATTATGAAAATGAGCTGGAAATTAAATTTCTCAAACAGTTGTAGCCGGGTCCCTAATCGAGCCTCTGTGTCTGCAGGAAGTTCGGCTCCAGGTTTCAGCGTGAGCACTGATTGTAATCCACGTTTCATTTTCGTAAACATGATCTGTTTTGAATGAGCGAGGAGCAGTGAGCGACGCTGCTGGGTGGTCAATGGTTCATCATTACACTGCCCTCTTGAGACAGAGGAAGGAAGTTCAGGTCTTCAGCTCGACTGACCTCGCAACACCCTCAGGATATCTATAGTAGTACGTGTGGGTTTGTGTGTGCACGAAATGGTATTTATACAAGGATTAGATTTCAATACACTACCTCCTTTAGTGTTTTTTATAGCGCTGCCATCTGCTCTGAACAATAAAAACATTGCTGATCCCTTAAAACTCATCCCTTCCTTTTTACTAGCCTTGTTTGCTTTTGTTTATGTTTTGCTTAATGAGCGTTTCTGTGTCCCCTGCAGATGCCAGCATGTCGCCCGATGCCCCGAAGCAGAGCCACTGGTGCAACGTGGCGTACTGGGAGCACCGCACCCGCGTGGGCCGCCTCTATACAGTGTACGAGCACTCTGTTAGCATCTTCTACGATCTACCTCAGGGCACAGGTTTCTGTCTGGGCCAGCTCAACCTCGATCACCGCAGCAGCACCGTTCAGCGCACGCGGGGCAAAATCGGCTTCGGCATCCTCCTCAGCAGAGAGCCCGACGGCGTCTGGGCGTACAACCGCAGCGAGCACCCCATATTCGTCAACTCCCCGACTCTGGACATGCCAAACAGCAGGACTCTGGTTGTGCGAAAAGTGATGCCAGGCTACTCTATCAAGGTGTTTGACTACGAGCGCTCGTGCCTCCTGAGGCACGCCGCAGAAACAGACTTCCTGGATGGACCCTATGACCCCAATAGTGTGCGCATCAGCTTTGCTAAGGGCTGGGGCCCCTGTTACTCAAGACAGTTCATCACCTCCTGCCCCTGCTGGCTGGAGATTCTCCTCAACAACCATAGATAACATCCACAAACTATCCCAAATATCATCTACCTAGATTTAATATAAAGTTTTATATATTATATGAAATATATATTATACTTGTAAATAATGAGTCATTTTTACAATGTAATTATTTATGTATGGTGCAATGTGTATATGGACAAGAGGAAAAAAACAGAAAATGCACTTTGGCATATATATATACAGTATATACTGTATATACAGTATATATATATATATAAACTTTCAATACCAACTTGAGAAATTATACAGCAAAGTTAGGATGAGCCTGGATTTGGTGTATAGTTTTCATATACTATTAATATCCAGACAAAAAGCTAACACCATTCACACATTGATAATAAAGTGTTTGCATAATGATTCTGTTTGGTCTACATCAATAGCGCTGTACGTGATCACCTTTAATATTTCTTCCTCTATGTTTGCTTCTGTTTGTGTGATCAGGAACTCGATATGTTCAGCCGCGCCGGATTCATCTCAGATAGGAGCTATTAGGAATTTCTGTACACCCCCCCCTTTTACAGTCCTGTTGTGAAACTGCTAGCAAAAGGCTAATGCTCTCGGTTTTGACGCTCATGATATAAAACTCAGATCTTGTTCTCTTTGTGTGCTAAATCCGTCAGGTTAGGACGAAGAGTAACACGATGTCGGCGCCGTCTGTGAGCGTTGAAGAGTTAATGAAACCACTCGACAGATTACCGCTTCCATCAGCGCTCCAGTCGAATCTAAAGTATCAAGCTTATAATTACATTTTAAGGCGAGCTATCTCTGCTGATCCAGATGGCCTTGAGGTCCTAAGGAGCCCCGGTAATGACAACTGTGAGGAGACCAGAGGGTAGACGGACAGAGTAGGAGGAAGCGATGAAGTGGCTCGATCTCGGCAGTCGGGACGATTTTTTTTTTGTTTTGTTTTGTTTCCCAAAGCTTTTCCTAATTCAGCGTGTCACTGTTGACCATGCTCGTCTCACAACGGGCCTTGTTATAACAGAGCACCCTGAAACCGCCACAGTGATACTGGAATGTGTGCAGAGAAACCGGGAAGTTTTACAAGCCTGCTGGAATCTTAAAAACTACAGCCAAACTGGATGTGGTTTCGCTGGCTTCCTTCATAATTGCTGGTGTTGGGTTGTCAGGTTGGCGGTGATGGTGGTGAGAGGAGGGGGTGTAGCGATCTCTGCCAGCATTCAGCAATAGAGGCATTCAGTGACACTCTCGGTTCGAATGAGGCAGCTGAAAGCATATGCTGTGTGTCTATACATACGGTTTATTTTTGTGTGTTTTTAGGTGGGCTTTTTTGAGTTTCTGAGCAACAGAAGGGGGGGAAAAAAAGGGTTCTCTTATGTGTCAATTTGTCATGCCTTTTGTTTAAAACACTGCTCTCCGATTGCGTGTGCTTGCTGAGTGAGCATCTCCGTAGCTGCGCCTCGTCCATAAAGGCTCCGACAGCCTCCTTTCGGGCCCGCTGCCTGTCTGGAGCCAAGACCGTGAAGAGTTCAAACAGCAGAGAGGAGTGGCTCCACTCCGCCTCTGTCTCTGCCTCCACTCTCTTCCTTACAACCGGGGGCCATTATCCTGCTCCTTTGTGTCTCTGTTATGAGGAGAGAAAAAAAAAGAAAAAAGGGCCCACATCACCACTGGAGAGGAACTGACACGCCATTATATCGGGCGGTGAGGTGGTAGGACTCACAGTGAGCGGATCACACGAGCCACTGCGGCGCGTACGAGAGGTGGTCCAATTAGACAAGACCGGGGGTTGGTGGGGTGGGGGGGAGGCCAAGCGAGAATACAACATCTACCCCTGGCTGCATCTCTTGTGAGGCGCCTGCTTCGCTCGGTTCCCGAGCTGGAATAGTTGTGGCAGGAAGAATGGAGGTCTGGGCAAAAACTAAAGAGAAGGGGGAAAAGCCATGTAAGCAGCTTTGTGTGCTTCCTGAGCTCAGGGGAATGGTATTGATTAGCAGCATATATATATACGGTGCCACTGTCAGGGCCCCTCGAAAAAAACCCGAAGCGCCAGTATTTGTTCCACTGTTAAAAGTTGCAGAGTTGGTACAACTTCAGCGTTGGCTTTTCAATGGAAATCGGAGCGAGGGAGAGCTACTGTGGAGCGACTCGCACTCGAACGGGCAACTGCTTTTTAAAGCACAGAGTTTTGAAACCCTATCATTATGGCCTGTGTCCTGCCATGGCCTCAATTCATAATTCAGGCCGTAGATTCTTCTCTCGAAGCCTTTCTGGTTCTCCCATATTCACAGTTTGCAGTTTGTAAAGCTCGAGCATCCCTTGAAGGAACGCATATCACTCACCATTTCACCACTTGTGCTGTGAAATGACAGCCATTTTGGATCCAACCTCAATCCAAAACTGTTATGTGCAGTACTGCGAGATCTCGCACGGTCTGTTAGCACTTGGAGCGTGTGTTGGGAATCACTCTCAGCTACTACCTCACCAAATGTCAGCACACCTGTTAAACTGACAGAGCTATGGCCAGTTTTGTGTTTTCTGGGGTCCACTGGCTGGGGCGGCCAACATGAATGGGGTTGACTCAGTTGTAGATGTGCGTCCAGTGATTACTTTCATTACTAGTTTCACTAAAGTCCAGCGGTTAATGAGGTATTTTCACTAACAGACAGACGAACTTACACGCACAGAAACGGACAAAAACATGATTGGTGAAGGGAAGTTATCTGTAGCTGTATTTGTGATAGAATACAGAGTTGAAGCAGATCTAAGCAGAGTTAGTAGCTCATCCAAGCCAAGCAGATGTGGACGCACTGCAGCTTGCAGCTACTGACGATGACCCCCCCTCCCCCCCCTGCTGCACATCTGGCCCCAGTAAAAGCCCAGTGAGGTAACAGGACCTCCTGAAACGAAGAGAGATTCCACCGAAGGCTTCCTGCTCCCTCGGCTCGCGGAAATCCTCTCACCTCAGCTGAGGGCGTTAATTATGGCTCCTCGGCAGCAGCTGCCGCGCTATGGGGCGTCGTTTGTAAATGAGCTTGTGCTCAAAATTCATGCCTAAATTTTGTCACATTTAGCTTCAAACACTGTTTAAAAATGTAGTGTTGATTTTCTGATGTCACCTTTTACAACATTTAGCTAGTTAAATGTAATAGTTACAGCTACATGCTAAATATAAATCTAAATCCTAAATGTTATATCTAAATGTTAAATGTTATATCTAAATGTTAAATGTT
>NC_051440.1:13375294-13376843 GCF_001649575.2 Kryptolebias marmoratus | reverse complement strand
TTTTTTTTTTTTTTTTTTCCAGGAGCCAAAAGCAGCCCGGTCCTGATGCTCCTCTGCTGCAGATCCCACCCTCCCGCCTGTAATTACAGGGTGCGCAGGAGCCTCTCTGACGTATGCAAAGGATTTATTTTAGTGAGTTTCCACAGAGGTTAAAAGAATGCCACAGTGTGAGCGCACACACTAACATGCCCTTAGGCTCAGTCGTCGCCGCCTCCCAAACTCAAATCAGAGGAGCAATGTGGTTCTCATTGTGGCAGGTTTATTAAACGTTTGAAAAACCTGAATTGGCGTGTTCGGCCTATCACACGCGGAACATAACTTCAAAAAAAAGGGGGGGGATTACAGTAAAGACTGTTGTACTTTGTTTGCATACAGCTCGTGACATCTTAAAACCTGAGTCAACCCGGGTCTTCACTGACTGTAAGTGCACAGGAGAGTGACACTGTTTGGTTTCTCCAGTCTAAGCTGCCTTTTTTTTTGCTCTCTTTACGAGCAGAGTTCCTGTTTGATCGAACCTACACTACACCTACAACTGATTTAACTTTTGGACGCTACCAAGTTCAAGATGGCTGCCACAGAAAACGGAAAAAATGGTTATAACTCAGCCATTTTTACATGAGACTGAGCAAAAAAACTTGGCGTGTTGTTCACCGAATACTGTCCTTCGAGTACACCGGGAGCAAAGCATTGCGTGGCATCGTTGCTCGAAACCCCTGTGACCGTCTGTTAGCAAAATATCTCACGAGCCACCGGACGATTTTTCAGCAAACGTCTCAGAAAGTAAGCATTTGCTGTACATCTGCAGCTGGTTAATTTTTGAAGGCTCACAAATTCAGCTAATCAACTTTATCCTACACAGAAATGCTTGTACGTCAGTGAATTTTACATAGACTGAGCTACAGTCGGGGGTGGTGGTAGCTGACAGTAACTCACAACACATTCTGCAAGCACGACACTGACCAGAACAGCTATGAGATCCATCACGCCTCAACGTAACTTTGGCACAAAAGGTGGCAGGTGACATGCATTCTTTTAATGAGGCCTTTAATTTGGTGCAGAGCTTGTTAGAAACACATCCTTTGTTGTTTGTTTCATTTTCTGCATGAGGAGTTTTAATATAAATGAAGAAATCTCTCTAATGTTGGCTTCAACCGAGCCGCTTTACTGGCAGACCTTCTGCTTCAGACTGTGAGGCAACAGCTCCTCGATGCAGGGAGTTGCAGCCAAACTCTGATACATATTTTTGGGCCTGCATGGCTGTGGTTGTCCCAGCCTGTGGGTTTTTTTGTTTTTTTTTAATGGGACTTTGAAACAACCAACCAATCATAGCTCCCCTTATACTTTGCGCTAAGTAATTTAAAGCACACTTACGTAACACAGAGCCTACAATTTTAGGAAAAGCAAATATAAATGTGCATCACGCCTATTAATCTCGCTAACGGCTTCACCATGTTTTTCTACAGACCCGGTTTGTAGCAAGTTTTAAAGAAGTCTGACATTTTTTCCCCAAGTGGAAGAGAACATCTAGGAACGCTGCCCCCCCCCCCCC
>NC_051440.1:13369239-13375225 GCF_001649575.2 Kryptolebias marmoratus | reverse complement strand
CCTCCTCCTCCTCCTCCCCTCCTTTTTTTTTTCTTTTCTTGCAGGCCTCCTAATATGTTCCATATTGGGAGTTTAAGTGGGGTGGACTCAGGAAATGCAGTCACACTGCTTTACCTTCCAAGCTTCCAGCTTGAGGTTTGGCTTCAGAGACGGTGGTTGTGTGGACCGGGGCTGATTGGGTGGCGGGAGCTGCCGAAACACCACTTAGAACCCGGCCTAACTTTCTTTTCTGTGGTCTCTCCTCCTCCTCCTCCTCCCCTTAAGAGCCTAGACGTCCAAGTCCCTGGCTCTGTTTTGTTATGTTTCTTTGCTTGCCGAGAAACCAAATGGGGAATGAGCAATCGTGGCTTTTTTCTTGGAGAACTGATTAAAAGAATGTTTTTGACCTTTGACAAAGACGTGAAGACTGATGTCACCCTGTATGTGTTCGATTGTCTGTCGCATCAGGGTTACTTACTCACACTCGGTACCAATGCATGCTATGAGCACCAACTGACTGCATGAGATCTGGTTTTTAAAACCGTGCAATTTACTTTGAGAGTCAACTGTGTCTGTCAGTTAGCAAAATATCTCGTGACCCAGAAGACACATTTTAATGAAACTTTCAGAAGGTAATCATTGGATGCACATCTCTAACTGATTAACTTCTGGAGCCATCCAATTTGCGATGGACGCCACTGCTAACCAACTTTAGTCATCACAGAAATGGTTATAACTCAGTCAGTTTTACAGGTGTTGTGCTGAGAATTTGCGTGGTAGTAGCTGAGAGCCAATTCTCTGAGATCCAACACATCTCACGAGATCTCACAATATCGCGTGAGTTCATTCATAAAGTCATTTACAAGGGTTGACCAAAATGGCTGTAACTCTGCCCTGTCTGTTTGTTTAATACTTTCTCTGTGTCTTTCATACAAAAACCGACATGTAGAAAAAAATGGCGAATGGCGTGAACACCTAACGATGACCTCACTTCCTCTTGTGTGATTTTCATTAAGCCGGTGGTCGGGGCTCGCCTCGCCGTAGCTGTTGGAGCCTGCTGGACAGCGTGAGGCCGTTTCTGGGAGCGTATGTCTCTGAGGAGAGTAAAGAGGAGCGAGGAGGCTCGAATTCCAGCCCCAGAGGTCAAGTTTTACATTCCTTGGGCACACACCGCTGCCTGTCTCCACACTGACATACCTGCTGAGCATATGAGTGCCGGCAAGAGGCCAGGAATGTGGCTGCTGGAGTGGACGTGTCTTCTTTCAGACTAATATGTTAAAACGGAGCGGAATACGTACGTCATCCGTCACGCAGCTCATTAAATTAAAGGCCTAGCACTCAGGGAAGGGATGAATATCGTTTGTCCCTTTCATGCCAGAGTTTTACACTAACAACATTTTAGGTTGAGAAATGACAGATTTATTCCCGTTTCCGTCAAACCTTGACAATACTCATGCATCCATTTTCTTTACCCGCTTCTCCTTTCCAGGCTGCGAGGAGCTGTCTCCAGCAGTCTCACTGCGCGAGAGACAGGGGACACCCTGGACAGTCCATCAAAGGGCCACATTGAAACAAACGAGACAAGCAAATTACCAGTTAACCTAAACATGCATAAAAAAAAACCTCACTTTTGCACAGGGTTAGTGTGCGAACTTCACACAGAAAGGGCCCAGGTTGGGAGGCGATCCTGTGAGCTTCTCACAGAGAGACGACAGCTCGAACCACTGCCTCGCTGGGCCGCCTGAAAAGAACATTATAACCAATCTCATGCAATATACCTGTTAACTATCAGCTACCCTCACACAAAGTTTCAGCTCAGTAGCTCTAAAATTAACTGAGTCATGGCCACTTTTGTGTCTGATGTGATTGTTTTTTTTTGTGTGTGGTGAAAATCTTGACTTGGGTTGACTCCGAAAGCTGATGTAGATGTCCACACGACGATGACTTTCTGAAAAGTTTCATTCAAATCCATTCAGCGACTCCATTCAGATATTTTTGCTCACCGTACGGACAAACAAACACAGACATGTGTGAGACGAAGCACTTTTTGACGTAGACGTCAGGGGGAAACTACGCAGTCAGAATTAGCTTGGAGTCCAAAGAACCGAGCCGGACCGATGCTGTAAGAACTCCCAGAGATGCCACGGCGTTTTGCTTCGATGTAACAGTCTCCCTGAACGAAGCTGACCTGCCTTTGGAATCGTTCAGTCTTTTCGTTGTGATTTCCATGGAATGGGGGAACACCAGTCCAGTCGCTCACTATGGCTTCCATCAGTTTAACAACAGTGTTTATTTCACCGACTTTAAACCGGGCCTGAAAGGGTAACACGAGTGGGAAGTTGATCACTGGTTAGATTTAAGCGAGGCCTCCCGCGCTGCGTTCACGTAGAAACTCCAGGGCCGTGCGATCTGTTTCTGCATTACCCGGACTTTTAGTTGGACGGACTTTGTTTACAATCAAACCACTAAAACGCTTTTAAACTCGCCTCTTTCCCCTGTGTAAATGTTTTATGAGCTATGACATCGTCCTGGGGCTTAAAAGCAGCAAAGACGATTGTGGTGCTGCTTTAAATTTATGTCAGACACAGTGTAACCTTACATCCAACACACACCTCGGTGCCAGTACTGCTACAGTAGAGGATCAGTTAATCCCAACACGGTAAATAGATACATATATATGCACTGTTTGGCAAGGTTTTTGGATGATGATTTAGAGCTGATCTAAAGCATAAAGCTCAGGATGTTCAGTTTCCAGGCTCCTTGAGAACATAAGTGTCCCCTCAGGGCTTCCCGACCAAAAGAGAGGAGCTGGTGTTAATGCCTTGTCGTGTTCCTCGAGGGCCCCGCAACATGGTCTCCATCTGAAATTCTTAGGTTTTTTTTTTTTTTTTCTTTCTTTGTCTCTATTTCAGCTAGGCTGGAGCCCCAGCTGCTTCACTCGTCCCGTGCCATCCCGTGTGAGGCTGTTTAACATCTTAATCTGCCGCTGTCTTTCATCTGGCTCCTGTTAAAGCCTTAACAGAAAGATTGCGAACGCCGACTTCTGTCAGCGCCTCGCTGTAAGACGGAGGGGAGAGGTGCGGGGACGGACGGAGACGAGCAGACAGGGGAGAGGCGCTCGCAGAAGCACTTTGGGGAATTGTGCGGATCTGAGCTTTGGTGGAAGACAGATTGAACTCAGATTTTTTACCTTACTTCCTTTGATAAACAAGTCAAAACACAAAGGTAACAAAATTCATCATACAGCTATTATACTTATTAATATCTGTATAAATGCTGAGTCAGGGTTCACGCTGCTGTGTTCCTATTCATAGTATTTTTTTGTAGTTTTTTTACAGTCAAACTACTTCTTCATACTTTTAATCATTAATACATCAAACATTCAGATGATCAGAATAGTGTACAATGACTTTTTTGTGACTTTTATACTTTTCAAAATATTTAACTTTATTTAAACTAAAATTTCTCATAGAAATACATCTTCTAAAGCATTATTCTTTTCAAAATCTGCTTCAGCACACTTGCTCTATTTTTATCTTCTTATGCTTCTTTTAGCTTTTAGCTGCTGTTCTGCCATTTTTAGCTTTTTGCTACCGTTTAGCTACTTTTCACTATAATTTTACTATTTTTAGTATTTAGCTATCGTTCTGCTTGCTTTAGTTACTGTTTGGCTCCTTGTAGCTTTTAGCTAGTTTTTCATATTTTAGCTACTGTTTTATTAATTTCTGCTTTAGCATTTGTTTTACCAATTGAAGCTACTGTTGCTAATTTTAGCATCTGTCTGGCTAATTTTAACTACTGTCATGGTATTTTTTTTAGCTTTTAGCTTCTGTTGTGTTGCTTTTAACTTCTGCTGCTGTTTTGCTGCTTTTAGCTTGTGTTGTGCTCATTTTCATCTTCGTTCTGCTCATTTTAGCTTCTATTCTGTTCATCAACTCAGTTTCAGCTTCTTTAGCAAGTTTCAGCCAAGTCATCCAGCACTCTGCATTCACGCTGCATTTTTACAGGAAATACCATTTCACCAGTACATAATTAGACTAATGCATAAATTATTTATTGTTTTGATAATTCAAAAAAGTTTGAGGTAAAAATAAAATTGAACTCCACAAAGTCAGAGTAGAGTTGTGTGATTTTGCCTGTTTTGACCTTCAGACCCTCAAAAATCAGTTTTTTGTTTGATGTAAAATAACAATGAACGAGTTCTGCACAGAAAACATTCAGATGTCAGCCATGTTGAACTCCATGTTCTCTTATATCAAAGCCTGAGCCTCAAAAGGAACAACAGCAACACTGGGTTTGTGTAGAAATCCACTTTCAACTATACATTTTAATGAAAAGACCAGTAACATGATTAACGTTTATAAATTCTGTTCATTTTTATTGTCCGCTGCCACAAATTTTAACCAAACTCTAAGATAGTAATCACTGTCAGTACGTCTACAGCTGATTAACGTTTGGCGTCGACCCAATTCAAGATGGCGTAACATATAATCAACCTCAAACCAGAAAATGGCTAGAACTCTTCTTTAAACTTTATTTTAAACTTTGCCGTGCAATGCGACGGTCAAAATGCTAGTTGAATTGATTTTTTTTTTTTTTTTTTGCACGTTTTAACGTTATTCTCCAGTATTCAACCTGCAGCTTTGTTCCGACACCTTCTTCCTCTGTGGTGTCATCATCTCTCTGGCTTGTACTTGTTAAGGCTAAGCACCAAGACTCATGCAAGCCAGCGACAATTATGTTGTTATCTGTGCTTCTCTTGGCAGCTCGCTGCAGTGCACGGTGGTGAGGTTCTCAGAGATTCCTCTGCAGATTTATGCCAACGCCCATCCCTTCGCCTGTGGCAACAGGTATGAGTGGCGGCAGCCTGTCAGAGCCTACAGGCTCAATGATGTTCTTACAGCCATTAACATGGTGAGCAATTGCTAATAGGAATGAGCCCTGAGCAACAAGAGCCGGGTCAGCTGCAGTACAATGGCACCTCGTGCATCCAACAACCAGGGGGTGTTGTGAGGAGCCGCCAACTATACGTGCCTCCTCCACGCTCCACTGAAAGTCCTCTAATCGTTTCGATTTTTTTTTTTTCCCTTTGCCTGCATGAACAAAATCGAGCGATCCATAGAAATTAATATAAATGCTGTAATGACTGCCCCGAGGGCGGCTCAAAATTGTCATAATAGCAGGCGTCGTGTGAGCTGAAAGGAGAAGAAAAAAAAAGAAAATCCTCATTACACTTGCTCCTGCATTCTCCCTGGATGCTCGACGTGCCGCAGCTTGTCACTTTTACTTGCAAAGTGTACATACGCATCTGCTTGTCATTCCTGAATGGGCTCCGAATCAAAGGAGGAAGCATAAATCTGTTTGTGTTGTGTGTTTGAGGAGGATGTAATGAAATTCTGATTTTCTTTCATAATGTATTTTGTGTCTCAGTTCTCTGAGAAATCAGGCCAACGGTCCTGCCAAGCCTTCACTCTCGGGTGTAGGTTTAAACTGGGGGCAAGGTAAATTTGGCCCTCGGTGTTGGCTTGTTTTCGCTGGCACTCGCGTGTTTTTTTTTTTTTTTGTGTGTTTTTTTTTTTTGAGCACAACCAGGCATTTGCTTGTATTTCACTGGCAAGGCCTCAGTCGGTGAGGTACAGTGTCAGGGGATTTCTTCCCTCCGCCAGTGGCTCCGCTCCAGCCTATAAGAGCCACGTTCACCTCTGAAGAGAGGCTCCGCGACGTGTCAATGTGATCACTGTGTGAGGGGAATACAAAAGAACAGGCAGGTGGTTGTTACAGGGAGGGGGGGCGACGAGCCGGAGTCGTGCCGACGGAGACTGATCAGCCTGACTGTACGACACGACCAGTCAAGGAAGCTGTTTTATTTTTGTTTCTGCTGGACGAATATTTGTGAGTCCATTATGGGGTTACACCTACAGACAGCGGCCTTCGGAGACAGAAGGAGTTTGTTTTCATCCTTTTCATCTTTCCCCTCATCCGACACTCTAACCCCCCCCCCCCCCCC
>NC_051440.1:13280334-13369213 GCF_001649575.2 Kryptolebias marmoratus | reverse complement strand
CCCCCCCCCCCCCCCCCTTCTCTCGCTGCAGAGTTTTTAATATCAAAGTTTGCAGTCTGACAGGGGTACGTCTCAAACAAGGGGTCTTTTGTTTGGGGGGGGGGGCCCTCCAACCGGCCAGGAATGACAAGAACTTGTCAATTCTTGTTCGGTTAGAAAGGAAGATGAAGAGAGGTGAAAAGGCCTGGGACAGAACCGGCTCCTCTGCGGCACACAAAAGAGATTATTTAGGTGTCTCGCAGCGGCTATGAAACCGAATAACTTAATTGCAGCTTATTAAGCAGCAGACGTACTGTAGATATGAAAACACTTTTCATTTTTCAAATTCCCCGTGTATTTAAGTGTCATTATGTGTAATAAGGACTGAGTGTCTCCGTGTCTGACTGTAGGAGAAGGGGAATATTGTTGTCACTTTGCCAGAAAGCAGAAACACAACAAACGTTAGAGAAATGATCGGAGCTTCGCACTTGTCTGCGTATTCTGTGGGGGCAAGTAGCTTGACCATTTACTCAAGCACAGATTCTTTCTTTGCTGTCTTTTTTTTTTTTTTTTACTCACTGAAATTTATGCAGCAATTTGAAAACATCTATATTTTTTCTATTGAAATAAATTAAAAAGTTAAAACTTGGAGAAGACAAGATTTCATAGTTTAAAAATTTGTAATAAATTGATTTTCTTTTAGCTCCTGAAGGGATAGTTCAGATCATTTGAAGTGGGACTCTGTGGAGAACGTTTAATTCATGTACAAGTTTATAATGTAGTGTTCACATGAACCACAGGGAAACTTTTGAGATGTTTTAAGATGGTAGTCATTCACTTTGGTCTGGTCCCTCTTTGACTAGCAGTTAACTCGTCAACAAGGTCATAATTAAACTCAGATTTTTTTAAACTGATGTCATTCAAAGAGCCATCTACGGCAGGTAATTGTGTTAAATGTTTATAACTTTTCCACAGCATCCCACTTAAAAGCATATGAAGCATCTCTTTAAGGTGTAAAATAAAAACTAACATGTCTGCACATCTTACTGTTGAATTTGACCAGTTTCTTCATCATAATAAGGTAAGTTGCTGAACTACAAAAAGTCATTACATTCTTCTTTTTTACTACTCACTTACACGTGGTGAGCCACTTTGTAAAACACACGATCTAATGGTCATATTTAGGAATAGCGCACCAATTTGGGCACTCCATTGGATTTCTTTTGCACAGATTTGAATCTTTTTGCTCCGTAACAATAACCTGCCGACATGCCAACATTACTAGCTTTAGTTTTATGTATAATGACCAGGGTTTAGTTGGAAACTTTAAAAAAAACAACTTTAAACTGAAAACAAACAGGAAACAGGAGTTTCTCTTCACCAATATATAGTAATCTATACAGGAAAAACATCAAATAAATTGTTTGTTTCTGTTGTAGCAGGTCTAAAAGACTCACTGTAATGTGGTTGATAAAGGTACGTTTTTTTATTTTTTATTTTTTTGCAAAAAGAAGTTCATTTTCCAAACTCCGGCTCTGCAGCAGCCCGGGTCTCCTGCCCACATTTTGTTCTGTCAAAGGCAGATAAGTGTTTGCGATTTCATCTGGGTTTGCAGATTAAATCATCACGCAACATCTTAGACTGACTCATCCAGGTCTCTGTGTCAGCTAGTCCGAGGTGAGCTATTGCACGCACCGTGTTCTGATTGGCTGCTTCTACCTGTCGATCGCCACCGTATTTCTGAGACTGCAGAGTTGTTTTCATTGTCCGTTTACATGACAAGGCAAAAATCCGAGCAGGCTGTCGACTCTGTCTGACCCCGTACCCAACAAAGACCGTCCGTACCAGTGGTGTTTTTGTCTGCTGGTATGAACACGTGCGTTTACAGTGAGCTGTAATGTACGCGGGGGCGTGTGGCTGGTGGCCAGCCCGGGCTCCAGATGTGCCGGCAGCCATGTTTGGGCCTTGTTCTGTGTTGTAAGTGTGCAGTGAGGAGCAGCTACTGGACACACACTGAGGGATCTGGACAGCAGATGGACGGTCGCTGTGAACCACTGCAGATAAACTATTAGACTGTTAGGCTAAATGTGAAGTTATATAAATAAAGCAATAAATTCATTAAACGCCTAGCATCCTTTGAAGGAATGCATATCGCCTGCCGCCTTTGTTGTCAGACTTTTAAAGTAAGATCAGCATATGTTTGGAAATGTCAGAGTTACAGCTGTTTGGGTCAAATCTTGAAAAAAGGGATCTGTCAGTGCTTACAGTATGTGTTGTGAATGACTCTTAGCCACTAAACCACCAAATCTGAGCCCAGTATTTGTAAAACAGACTGAATTGTAGCCATTTTTGTGAGCAAAATATCTCCTGACTCAGAGGACTGATTCTAATGAAGCTCTCAGAAAACAGTGGTCAGACGTTGAGGACTCTGTCTCTGTTCGCCTCATTCGTTCACAGCCTTCTTCGTTTTGTCATTTTGTTTTTGAAACAACTTCTGCTTTGCCTATCTTCCCCTGCAGGATGTTAAGTTTTCCACCTTCCACCGTATGAATCCGTACCCTGGGAAAATAAGTCTTCTTTTTGCCTTGTTTTTTTTTTTTCCTTTTTTTCCATGCAGTCATAGATGTGTTCGCCCGTTTCCCACACTGACTTGAAAACATAAAGCTGAAGCAGCAGAAGCAGCGTTTGTCCGGCTTTCCACTTACTTGTTTGTTTTCCACCTTTGCGCAATGCAAGAAAAACTGACTTCTTGCTATTTTGCGACACTCGGATGGGGGCGACCGCTCTAGCCAGGAAGTAATGAACACAGTTTAAAAATGTTCCTTTCCTGTGCCGCGTGGGGAGTCTGCTACAGCTTTGCTGCACAGACTCTGTGGATACACAGCTCAGGAGGAGTGGAAGTGTTGTGTCAGGGTGGAAGATGGACATCTGGAGATGATTAGAGACAATTTGTTTCTGTCAGAGCACAAAGCTTTAGCCTTTTGTGGAAGTGTGATAGATAAATTAATAGGCTTACGTTGGATAGAATCAAAGAGGACTCACTCATCAGTGGAAAAGTTTGACGCTACCGGGACACTGTATTTTGGACAGTAATTGTATGAATCCCGATTCAGCATTCACACAGTTGTTTTTATGTGTTTTTTTTATTTTTCCGTATTTTTTCCCCCAGTCTGACTACTTCTGCATATTTTTGTTCTATTTTAGCCATTCACATATCAAAATGTTCAGCTCATTTAGAAGATGGCTGCGATGACTTTTATTTGGTACTTTTATACTTATACCTTTATTCACAATATTTTCCCCATGGAAACACACTGAGATCTCTTCAGTTCCTTCAAAAACATTGTGCGTTGAAATCTGCTTCAGCAAACTGACTTTAGTTTTGTTTTCTTTTAGTTGTTAGCTGTCCTGCTACTTTTATCTTCTAACTAGCTTTTTGATACTTTAAGGCTTCAGCTTACCACATGATGCTTTTAGTTTTTAGCTGTTATTTTGCTTTTAGTTACCCTTTTGTTAATTTTAGCTTCTAGCCTTTAAATATGTTTAGCTAGTCTTTTGTGACTTGTACCTTTTTAACTAGCATTTGGCCAATTTTAGCTTTTAGTTGCCCTTTGTTGCTTTCAGCTTTTAGCTAGTATTTTGCTCCTTTTAGCTATTGTTCTGCTTCTCTTAGTCTCAACAACTCAGCTTTCCTCTTCTTTCAGCAAATTTCAGCACTCAGCATTCACACTGTATTTTCACAGAAAATGAATAAAGCTAAAGTTTTTCTTTAGGAGCTCATGTCCTTGTCCAAACTTTTGCTTCTTCCACTCAGCCTCCCCCCTTACACACACACACACACACACACACACACACATACACACACACACATGTTCATAAAGAACATGTTAGCTGATGACCCGGCTAATGCTTGTTCTTTGCCTAAAGAGTAGAGATAAAGACAGAGAGGAAAGCAGCGAGTGGTGCAGCAGATCCACCCCCCCTCTTGTCCTCCCCAAGGGGATCGGATGTTCTCAGCCGTTATAAGCAAGCAAAGCTGGCGGCCGGCAGACGGTCTGGCTCCAGTGCAGCCCAGGCACACAGACAATGCCAGACCTTCTGTCATGAGGTTTGCTTTCACTGAGGTCAGCTAAACAAGCCTCCAGGACCTAAACAGAGCCATGTGCACACATACTCCTTCATCCTCCGAACACACTCGGTTTAACTGACTTTTTTCACACACACCCCACCTTGAGCTGCAGTGTCAGTCTGTTGTTTGTGTTGTCTGAGTCTGTGTTTGCAGTGTCACTATGTCCTGAAGTCGATGACCTCCTTCTCGAAGCAGAGGACACCGCTGGAACTGCTCAACAGATTTAGCAGACTACAACACCGTACTGCCCACTATTACTAGGATTTAGTTACCCTTGTGCCACCAGCTTCCATCATAAACCAGTTCAGTTACTATTACTGAAGCTTTGTTACAGATTACATCCAGCCAGCTGTGGACAGGTGCTGAAAGGTTAACTGGGTGGTTGGAGTTTTCATTCACGCTTGAACTACGTGTTGGGACTCTCAGCTACTACCACACCCAATTTTAGCTCAATATTTGTAAAACTCAGTGACTTACAGTCATTGTTCTGTGGGGTTAGGTTGATCAGCTGTGGCGGTCGTCTTCAATTGGGTTGACTCCAGAAGTTAACCAGTTATAGATACATATAGTTTAAGATAAGCCAACAAGTTCTTTTAGATCTTAGTTGTTGAGTGACCTCAGTTTGGAGAAATAAAGTTTAATATTAACTGGACTGATGAGCTAGGCGAGGTCCGAACCAAAGTGGACCACTAAAACTATAAAACGACTTCAGTCTAAAATTTCACAGTGAATGTGAACCCAGTTTCAAACATTTGCAAAGTCATACTTTACAAGAT
The DNA here is from genome assembly GCF_001649575.2 of Kryptolebias marmoratus. Taxonomy (NCBI): domain Eukaryota; kingdom Metazoa; phylum Chordata; class Actinopteri; order Cyprinodontiformes; family Rivulidae; genus Kryptolebias; species Kryptolebias marmoratus. The sequence goes on along the minus strand of NC_051440.1, from coordinate 13,364,329 downwards.
CACTCCAGCAGTAATAACTTAATGTTCCTGCCATGTGTCCAAGGCTGTACCCGGAGTGCTACAGCTAGCTGCTACTGCCTCTATCCTATGTAAATAACCATGTCAATGCAAACGTGAAAGCGATGTGAAGGTTTCTAAAAACGTGTTTGCATGAACTGGTCATTTTTGAGGATTCAAGTTGTTTTAAGAGGACAGCAGTTCACTTTAGCCGTTAGCTTGTGAATCTCATAAAATTAGGCTCTAATTTCTCCAAACTGAGGGTGTTCAAAAAGCTACCTACAACAGGGAAAACATTAATTGTTCATAACCTTTCTAGAAGATCGGAATCATTGCTTTAAGCTTCTGAAAGTTACCCTGTTATAACAAACTAAACTCTTCTCAAGTTACACATTACATGTATGCAGAACAACTGCCTTTTTAACTGGAGATTTACAACCAGATTTTTGTAATTTTAATTCATGAAGCACATATATTTTTTTCTAAACCTAAAAATAAATGATTTCACATTCATGCAACAGTTTTCTTCGCTGCATGTGTACATTTGCACAAACTCTTCCCGTTCCTCCAACATACTTTGGTGCTCCAGAAACCCAGTTTGTGCATTTTTCGTTCCAATCGTCGCACATCCCTGGTAAGACAAGCGAGCGCGTTGCAGCTGCCGAGTTCCACTGCAGACGTCCGTTTCTTTGTGCTGGGTTGGGACGAAGGTGCGCCGGTCTGCCGGCACTCAGAGGAGTATCAGTTTGTGAATGAGCTCTTCCAGCTGGGGCTTCTTTTGTGGCCTGCTGTTTTTAATTTCACAGTCCATCTCTGAGCCTCTCTTCCAGGAGGAGCGTCTCAGAGCAGACCCCTCTGATCCCCCTCGTCTCCATTACCACCCATATACCACACAGTGATACTCACTCACCTTGTCAAAACAGCAACGTGCACCACAACAGGTTGTTTTGACATTTGCTTAGTTTCTCTTTAGGAGGCTGCATGAACACCGTCATGAAGCATATCCATAAGCTTTTCCCAGCTATTTGGGAGATAAGGGGTCCTACTTTAAAAAATACAAAAGAATGTTTATTTAGGGGGAAAGATGGCGCAAAGACAGTTAGATTTCATTTCTTCCAAACCTTAATTTTCTCAACAATCTGGTAAAGCTAAGAGAGCTGAGATTATTAATGATAACAAAAATACTTCATGTAGAGTACTGTTTTACAAACATAATCTTGACACAAAGAATTTGGCTTACAAACTACCATGTCTTTTTTTTTTTTTTTTTAAAGAGAGGCCAAATACCCATCATACTTAATGTTTCCTTTCATCCTTTCCCTCCCTTTTGGCCACTCTGCTTTTCAGTCCATCTTTCCTTTCTCCATCTCCTTCTCTTCCTTCTCACCCACCCGTTTTCTTTTTTTTTTTTTCCTTTCTTTCCTTCTCTCTTTTATCTCTCCATCAGCTGCCCTCGGATTACTGGGACTTGAGGAGGTCTATCAGAAACATGTGTGGAGGTTTGGAGGCGGCCGATGGGAAGCCCTTCGTCAAGCTGCTCGCCCTCCTTTCTCCCAAAGAGCCGCAGCCAGTGGGGGAGAAAAACTCTCAGTGAGTTCAAAGACAGAAACTTATTGGCTTTTTGCAGGATATTATTTTCCACTGAATGGATAAAGAAAAAGGGGGAGCAGGAGAGAGAGCGAAAACTTCTCACCCTTTAACAGCTCCTCAGAAGAAAACAGGCTCAGTGAACTGCCGCTTGGCTCTGGGTTTGTGATGATTCTTTCCTCCGTGTCTGACTCATCCTGGATTTGTTTGGCTGCAAATTATACAGCCGGAGACTTCACATGAAGGGATTTTCGAAAAAAAAAACCAAATATGACTGCGGAGGATGCCTCTTAAACAAACCAGTAAATAATGAAAAAGAAAAAAGAAAAGTGGCAAAACCAGGATATTTTATGAGGGCTATTGATTGAGCCTGCCTGATCGGATCACTTTAGTTATATGTTGTGTTAGGTCTGTGTGTAAATGTGTGAAAGCGCCCACCAAGGAGCTTTTCTTGTTAAATTCCCTGGTTTTTACCAAGAACTCAAGCCGGTGTATCATTGCCACCCTGTGGGCTCTGACTGCAACGTCCCAATCTGGATAAATTTCAATTACACTTTCTGAAAAACTGCAAACATGTTGAGGAAGTGAGTTCCTTCAGTTTTTTTGAGATGTGCCTAAATCTCTCCCAAAGCAGGGTCCAGGTCTGTCACTTTTTTCTTATACCCATGTTCCTTTTTTAATAATAGGGGGGGACAAATGTTACATTGGTAGACGATTTAATTCATGAGTTTAAACTAGAACAAAAGAAATGATAATAAAAACGAATCTCACATTTTGTTTCTTTTTCTATAGTAGGGAAACTGCAATCCCAGACAGTCTGTCAAAGGCAGCATCAAAGTTCAGCAACTTCGAAAAATTCTGTGAAATTGCAAAGAATTTTGAGGTTGCAGCAGGTTAGGGTTAGGTTTGTAATCAGGCGATGTCGCACTCAGATCATGTGTTGAGGATGACTCTCAGCTACTACCGCACCAACTTTTAGCTCACTGTGTTTAAAACTGACTGAATTGCAGCCATTTTTGTGTTTTCTAAGTTGCTGTGACTTCCATCGTGAACTGGTTTAGCTCCACAGGTTCGTCAGCTACAGATGTACATCAAGTGATTATTTCCTGAAAGATTCATTAAAATCTGGCCCTATGATAAATTTTGCTAACAGACAGATACAGTCCGTGAGCAGAAATGAGCAGAAAGCACTCTTTTAGCAGAAAGAATGAGGAGTCGTCAACAGATACACTTAGTCTGTGAGACATTTAAAGTCTGAGAACCTCCAGTTGTTTACAAAATCAGCTTTTAGCTTTACATTTTAACCCTGTCTTGAATGAATAATGAATTATTACTTCAGCCAGGATTTTCTTTTTTTCCCCAGAGTGTTTTTATTTTTCCTAGGGCATAAAAAAAGGGTGGAAAAAAAATCTTTTATTAAAATTTTATTTATTCAAGGACTTTTCCTCGTCCACTCAAGTGGAGAGCATACGTTTTGACACTTTTTAATAGATGGCAGCGTATTGCATGATGCACTAGTGTCCACTTTAGTGGTATATGTGCATAAAAACCCACATATATATATACATATATACAAGAATTCTTTTTTCTTTCTTTCTTTCTTTCTTTCTTTTTTGGACATAGGGGATAATGTGCAAACTGTGAGGAAAGAGAAGCGACCGTTCACAGCAGAATCCTGCAGAAACAACGACAAGATCGTCTCACTTTTTAAATACCGAGCCGAGTGCGAGCATGAGAACAGGCCGGGCAGAGAGTGGAAAAATCCACGGCATTTGGGTGAAGCCGCGTCATAAAGGCAGCGCTAATGAGCCGGTTTCAGGAGAGGGAGAGGGGGCGTGAGGAAATGGTTTACATATGGATTTGAAAAGGGCACATGCATCACAGCTATGCTGCAGATTTAATGAACCAAAGTGATCCTGAAGTACAGTTCTCTTCCTGCTGCTGCTGAACCGCCCCTCCTTCCACGCTCTTCTGTCTAAATGAATCCTTTGCACTTATACTAACTTCTAGTATAAGTGGTTGGTTTTATTTGTTAGGACTGCCAACCTTATATCACTGAGTTTTCTTACTTTATTTTTATTAACCGTCTTTATTTCTTTAGACTTTCTGCCCTGTCACTTTGAACCATCCACCAGCCTTTTTCCTAAAAAAAAGAGACCTGTTTAGTTTTTCCAGAGCTAAACTGCTGGTCCAGCAAACGTGCAGCTTTACCAGAGGCTATACATAAAGATGAAAGCAAAATTCTGCTTAAGATTACAAAAAAAAAAAGTCTGATTGCTTTCCTTTTCTTGAGCCACATTAAATCTCCTTCTAAGCCACATTAAACTCTGTTCCCATCACAGCGATAATAAGACTGTAGTTTTATTGAGTAATACTGTAGGTGGCACCGAGAAGAAGCTGCGTCATTTACAGTTAATAAGTTGGAGGGAAAACTAAACTGGGAGCTCCTCCAGCTGACAAACGTGCGCCTCCGTGGCAGATGATGTGCCTTTTTCTCACAGTGCGAGGGAAGCAGCTTGTTCAAAAGCAGTGATTTTATATTAAAAAAATTATTCCACTGCATTCACTTGAACTGTGGTTCTGAAAGTTGAGGTCGGGACCTGCCCGTGGGTCATGAAACACCACCTGAGGGTCCTTAGATACTCTTCAGAAATCATATTGTTAGAAAAAATGATTGCTCGAGGCGTATTTTCACCATAATTGTCACACATCATGAACACAGTAGTGATATTTTATTTAAAAATAGCATCATAACTGTTAAGGCTGTTTGTCTTGTCATTATGTCCTTGTTTAATTGGAATATTTGCCAAGTTTGTACACTTAAACTGGCAATATTTGGGGTTACAAGCCTCATCCACTGTTATTTTGTGGGTCTGAAGCTGAAAGGTTTGGAAACGGCTGCGATAGAGGTCCAGCAAAAGCCCCAAATCTGCAACAGTGACCGCAGGGCCATGTTGGGTGACGCAGCAGTGATGTACGGAGTGAATTTTAAATACTTTGTTTCTTGATAGAGAGACAATCGGTGTGCAAATATTCTCAAATGTGTAAAAAGTCCTGGTGGCAGTGACGGCACCATCTTGTTCGCCATCGGCCAAGACAGAGAATATTCATGTTCACATTGATGAGGCCTCATATTCCCTCATTTCTGACCAATCAGTCAAGTGACAAAAGGAGACTTTCTTTTTTTTAAAGTTAAAACTCTTCCATTAAACCCAAGAATGAAAGGCTGAACTAAATGTTCACAATATAAGCTTCGTACGAGCGGTACGATGTTGACTGACGTTGTGCTGATGGATGCAGACAGAGAAAAAAAAACTTTGCGTTTTCTTAACTAATTTCCCTCAAAGAATCAATAAAGAATATTTCTGTCCTGTTCCTATTTTTGTCACAACTTTATGACTGGTTGTTTACGACTGTTGGATAGGACCACATCAAATAAAACAGAGTTACAGCCATCTTTGTGTTGGTTAATGTCATTTAGCTGTGGTGACCATCGTCCACTGGACTGACTCCAAACGTTGATCAGCTGTAGACGTACATCCAGTGATTACTTTCTGAGAGTTTCATTAAAATCTGCCCAGTGGGTCGTGAGATATTTTGCTAACAGACAAACAGGGTTGACTCCAACAGCTGCTTCTGCAGTTTTGAGCAAAAATCTTGCACAACAATTAGCACTTGTAGTATGCATGGTGAACGACTCAGCTACGACTGCACCAAACTGTAGAGCAACATCTGCAAAACTGACTGAATTATATTCATTTTTGTGTTTTCTACGGGGAGCTGGCTGTGGGAGCCTCCTTGAATTGGGTTGGCTCCAAAAGTGAATCAGTTGGAGATGTACGTCTAATAAATATTTCCTGAAAGTTTCATTAAAATGCATCCTGGGGTTCATGACATATTTTGCTAACAGACAGACTGTAAATAGTTAACGGCCTGCAGTCAGTAATAAACAAAAAAAAACCAAGTCATTTACATTGTGTGTTGTGCAGATAATCATTTAAGCATTGTGTCTTTTTTTTCTGGAGGAACATAAAAACTCATTACATTATATTTTAATGCGCCTTTGTTTTATTTTATTTTTTTCATTTATGTCCAACTCAAACGGTGTCAGTGACATTAACAGGGTTCATTTCAACCAATAACAATTTCCAGGGTACAGTAAGGAAGCTCAAAAGTGCCTGCATCCCAACACTAATGAGAGCACTTTACAGGGAAACACCTAAAATAGAGATGAGTCCAATCAGACCGCAGCTCTCCGCTGCCTGCAGCTCTCTGAAATGAGCAAGTTTTAATGTTTAAGAGTAATGCTTAATTATCCATACATGGCCATTTACAAGCGTATTGCCACGGGGCCTCAGCTCCACAACAGTCCCGTGTCTATTAGAAGAAAGTATTATTGCGTGCAGTCAGAATTATTCACTGCATTACCCACGATTCATAGCACGTATTAACACAAGCAATTTCATGCATATGGATACAGTGGGTCTTAGCAGGGGAGCTGCTGATTGCTCTGAAACTAATTTCACAATCATTAGTTTTGGCGGCGACGTGAGTGACACCAAATTTTTTGGAAGACGCCGAGGATGAATCCTGATCTGCCATGGTGTGTGTGTGTGTGTGTGTGAGGCCTTATCAGAAAGTCTCGTTTAGGACAGGAACGACTTTTTCTGGCTCCTGCAGCTAATTAGGTCCGTCCACAAAAAACCAAGGGTGAGGTCTTTTTCGCAAACGCGAGCCGAGAAGCTGGAGGTGCGGGGCCAGACAGAAAGCTGGTGTCGCCTGGAGGTGAAGTTAATGATTCATGGCCAATGTGCTGCATGCTTTCCATACGTAAGATGAGGAGATGTTTGGCAAAGCCTCTGATTCAACGTAATGCTGTCACGGGCTATTGTTCACAATAAACATGTAAATTGTGTTTAGGGAATACCTTTGAAGTCAATGGGTTAATGGCCCTGATTCACAAATATGGTAAATTATAATCACAGTGTGTTGTGTGCTGGGTTTAAGCTTGTGAACGAATGAGGAAAAACAGCAGAAAACAGCCAAGAATGAAAGCTTTAAAGTTATAAAAGCTTTGCCAAAGTTGTTTCTAACCAAGGTTTTGCCCTAAAAGAAAAGAAAAACTGATACTATAGTGATATTAATCAAGACTCTGTCTTATACAATTGTTCTATAATGGAATATTCTATTCAAACTTAATTCAGCCCACATTTATTTGAGTGTTTAAGTTGTTTTAAAATATTCATGTGAACAAAAACAATTACAGTAGATAACTATAATTTATTTAGCACTGGATTTAAAAAAAAACATCATTAAAGAGTGATATTTTAGCAGTAAAACTCGTGTTCTGTGGTACTGAACATGGATGTATGACAATATTTGTTGTAGTAAAATAATCCGGCCACCAGGTGGCAGTATGTTACCTGATAACATGCACTGGATTTCTGCAAAGGCAACAACTTAGATCAAAAGAGATCTGTTAAATAAAGCATTCTTGTTGATACTTTTAATTTCCATTAAAAAAACAGTATTTTGTAATGAATGAATGAACAAACAATAATAAGAAACTGTAATAACATGTTCATCATAGGTGGCTGGCACGTGAAGTAAGATGTTAATGACAAGGCAAACATGGATCTTTAAAAAATAAGATTTTGAATTTGTTTCTTAAAGCTACATTAAATGATAAACGGTGGTGTAATTACTGTTATGTGATGCTGATTCAACACTCATACTATGGTTTTCCTGTATTTTTTTATTTTTCTGTACATTTTATGCAACCAAACTATTATGAAGCACTCATCTCCTCATTAAGGAGATGAGTTCCATGATTGTTGATTTTTTTTCTTTTATACTATATTTAACCTTATTTACAAATATTTTTCCAATAAATATGCATTATGGTCTCTTTATTACATTCAAAAACATTGTTCTCTTTGAAATCTGCTCCAGTCTTCTTATGCTACTTTTAGTTTATAGCTGTTGTTTTGCTATTTTCAGCTTTTAGTTAGTTTTTTGCTACTTTTAGCTTCCTTATGCTACTTTAACTTTAAGCTAACCTTTTGCTACATTTAACCTTTAGCTAACCTTTTGCTGCTTTTAGATTTTAGCTAGCCTTTTGCTTTTTTAGTTATCAACTATCCTTTTGTACGTTTACTTTTAAGTAGTGTTTTGATGCTTTTAGCTAGCATTTAGCCTATTTTAGCTAATGTTTTGCATCTTTTATCTTTAGCTACTCAGTTGTCAGCGTCTTCTTCGTTCAGCAGTCACGCTGCATTTTTACAGAAATGGTAATTTCTCTCATTTTATTTATGTTTAATTTTATCTGGTTGTTATTTAAAAAATCCCTTTCAGTGGTTTATTGTGCTACACGCCTTTACAGACAGATGATGACCTTTAATGCAAACTGTTTTTCTGTCAGGGTTCTAATTTTACTGATAACCTCAAACAGATTATTGAGAAGCAGGCTGTGTCCGCTGGAACTCCCACAGGTTTGAGGCTACAGGAGGATTTCGGAGCATCTTGGTTGGGGTCGGAGGGAGGCAGAGCAAAGTCACTGCTGCCCCAGATTTGGAGGTGCCACTGTCTGGAGAGAGATTGATGGCTGCGAGCGGCGGATAACAGTTTGTGGGATAAAAAGAGATTAAAAAGGAGGGGTGGGGGGGCAGAGATTATAGGGGGAACTGAACCCCACCCAAGGGGCTGTAGTAAAAAAACACCCATGTGCAAATCTAACACTGCAATCAGCTGTTCAGTAATTACAGGTTAGTGAAGGATAAGTGACCTACTCATAATTTTCTAACTCATATAATACACAGGAAGGTGCCATCTGTCCTGTAGCAGAGCTGTAATTGAAACTCGTATAAGAAGTTGAGTCATTTTTAATTTTACAGAAGCTAAAAAGGCCTTTTAGTGTTCTAAGTGCTGCTGCAGTTCCTCCATAAGAAGAAGATTTAAGTGTCACCCAGCTGATCCGGCCCCTCTGACGCACCGTGCTCGTTTCCCACAGTCGTCCACGAGTGGCTCTTCAGCGTGCCATTGTTACCCATCAGATTGTCTGTGGCCCAAGCCTATTCAGCCAACCATCGTGCCTTTTGTCCACATTCATTCAACACCCTGTCCCTGAGACCTTCTCCGGCCCTCCGCGGCCCATCTGCCCCATCTTCCTCCTCCTCCGTGTCTGAAACACATTGCACAAACCCTCCTTTCCTCTGGCACACAAAAGCTCTCCTCACCAGCTGTCCGGCTCGTCTCCCACGCAGTGAAAAGTGCCGCTCTGGAATAAATCAGTTCATTAAAATAAAAAAGCAGAGCTTGCTTCTTTCCAGCATCTTTGAAACCCACAGCAAGGCATGTTTAAGCTTTGAGTTTACCCATGAGTCAGATCAGCCCATAACCTATATCTCATACATTTTTAGGGAAAGTTGTAGTATTTGGATAGGATAAATTCCACACATGATAGTTTTTTTTTTATGCATATTAGCAAAACACAACCTTCCTTGCCATTTTATGTTTCATCTTGTGCCATGTTATGACAAATTGTTGGACTGGTAATTGAACAAAACAGGAGGTCTAAAAGCATCACTTTGTGGCATTACAATTGGAACAAGTTATTTTTTTTCTTCTGTCATGGAAAAACACATGGAAAAACTGAATTCCTGATCCAATTTGGGATCAAAATCCCTTTCAGTAGTTGTTCGTGCAGACTGTTTTAGCTACTTGCCGACTGCTCGTCAGTGAGCTGTGAAGGTGTCCTTTAATATTACTTTCCCGGTGACACTGCCACGATGGCCCTAATGGCTATTTATTTAAGAAGGAAGTAAGACGCTGAGCTTAAAATAGACAGAAGTCATTGATGGTGGCTATAAATAGAGAAAAGAGGAAGAGGGGCTAAGTCCTTGGAGAGAATATTTATGGCGATGGCACACTGCTGTTTAGTGGAGACAGCAGCCAGGGGCTCACTTATCAATAATACCATAAAATCTCAAATACCACCGAACGCACTTATCCAGTTCTGGAAAGGTGCATCTGAAGTGAAATCAAATCACTTTTATGAGGGGGATCAAAGGGATTACTCTGAGGGACCTTCTATTCATGGACACAGTAAATTCAAGAGTTGGATCACTTTTCAGAGTTGTGACACATCTCTGATGACATCCTTCAGCACAAGATCTCATGAACCACCGGGCAGATTTTAATTCAACTCTCATAAGGTGATCATTGGGTGAACATCGACAACTGAACCACTTTTTGGAGTCACCCCCAATTAAAAGATAGCGACACCAGCTAAGCTAATTGGCATTAGCCAGTATGAAAAATGGCTGCAATTCAGTCGGTTTTACAGATTTTATTTTTATCTTTATTAAGGAACAAGGAACATCATGGTACAGCAAGTATACAAAGAACAGTATACCATATAAAAGTAGTAACCACATCAACTAGGGGTTATTACAACATCATATCCATAACTTGAAGTGAGATAATACACTGAGTGTTTTAATTGCCTTACAGTTCTTTCAGTGAGTAACTGAAAGTAGTTCAATAGGTCAGTTTTAAAAGTCACATAGCAAGGAATTTTTCGACTGAATTTACATTTACAAATGAAAAACTCTGCTAAAAATACAATCAAATTAATTTAAAAAAATATTCTTTTCTTCTTTTCTTCAATATTCGTGAAAACCAAGGACAACATTATCCCAACATGAATCAAAATCTTTTCGTATGATATCGATAATAAACTTACAGACATCTCCCAAAAACTTTTTGGTATGAATGCAATTCCAGAAAAGGTGAACAACAGTTTCAGGATGAGAATCACATAATGAGCATTTTGTGTTAATACCCTTCTTATATTTTAGCAAATAATGATTAGCTGGATAGTATTTGTGTATAATTCTAATTAATATTTTTAATATTACGCGACCAGTATGAAGTCGGTTTTACAGATATTGAGCTAAATTTAGTGTGGCGGTAGCTGAGAATCATCCTCATCACATCTCGCGAGATCTCACAATATGTCGCCTTTTACAAAGTTTGACCTGAACAGCTATATCTCCATCCCTAATCAGCTTTAAAATGGTTTCAGTTTAAATCTCTTGCATGAAAGGCATCGTTTTATTATTATTTAAATGCATTATTTAGAGTTGCAAATAAAAAGGATTAATTAGATTGTGGTCGCGCAGAGTGCAGCTGAAGGTGGTCAGGTAGAGGCAGAGGGCAGAGCAGCTAACTGGTGGGGTGTTGGAGGAGGGGAGACAGACAGACAGCCTGGCTCTGCTCGGATGCTGCTGCTGCTCCACGCCGACTCACAGCTCCTCTGTCCGGGAGGGAACCTGCGAGGCAAGCCGCTGCTGCCGCTGCTGCTGGGTCCCAGGCAGCCAGTCAGGGAGCTCAGTCCGACAAGCTAACGACCGGCCGTAACATCGCATTAATACAGACACTGTTTTATTTTAATTCTGGGTGAGTGTGCAACTCTGGAACACAAGTTAAACACCGAGGTGAAGTTGGGATCCAGCATGTCCATACTGCCGTTCACTCCCCCGGTTGTGAAGCGGCTCCTCGGCTGGAAGAAAGGGGAGCAGAACGGGCTGGAGGAGAAATGGTGCGAAAAGGCTGTCAAAAGTCTCGTCAAGAAGCTGAAGAGGACGGGGCAATTGGACGAGCTGGAAAAGGCCGTCACAACACAGAATGTCAGCACCAAATGCTTAACCATACCCAGGTAAGGACGCGGAGTTTATGTCGAGCTAATGCCACTGCTAGCTAAGGTTAGCCCATGGACACATAACTATCAGGTTAGCCAACAAGCTAGCTAGCTGCATCGAGCTAATATTAGCATTAGTATGTCGTTATTGCATTAGTTTCAATAGACAATATCGTACTCATTAGAACCGATAAAACAGTTAAAGTGACACAGCTGCATTTTTTTACTGAACTGATTATAAAGCTGTTATTTGTTGGTTATTAGCATTAGCCACCAGAATTAGCAGAGCTTACCCTCACCACTGTTTCCAGTTAGCCAGCTTTTTGAATGAAAGCCACGTTATTGTGTAAGCATGTCCATTATTGTTATTTTTTTCCACACACAGAAATATGTAATCATTAGCTTATATTGTAGCTATAAAAACGTGATTCTTCTCTTTTAACACTTCTCCTCATGAGCACAACAATGGTAGCCTTGGATGTGAGAAACAGCAGCCGCTACTGCTTTATTATTATTATTTTAACAAATTAGCTGAGTGTTCAGGCTCCTTCTGATAGGGTTGCTGCAGAACACTGGCTGCATAAACACGTCAACGGGTCACGTCTGTGACAAAACACAGGAGGAGAGAGTTGGCCAAGCTCGAGCCTGACTCACACAGGATGTTTAGGCTGGAGGGTTGCTCTCTGGGAAAGTTGGATGGAGGTGGGATTCCCCAGAAGACACACTGGTGCATCACAGACAATAGATTGTCAAACATTCAAGATGACCTCCCATGGGGTATTACAACATTGCACAGACATAGGGAGTCTTTTCATGAATGAACAATGTGAGTTGATCACTTATTATTTGAGTTTTCAGTTGGCTTTAGCTAAAAATGTAATTAATCGGGAATGGGAAAAAGCCCAGTATCCCAGTAGCCCAGTATCCCATATCTCTTGTGTCTCTATCTAGGTGATTTTGGTAACAAACTGCACTGTTGTCCTCCCAACAAAAAAAAAAAAAAAAAAGAAAAAATCAATCAGTCATTCTTTAAGCCCCGCTTACTAACAAAGCTGGAAGTCCCCCGTTATGTTGTATTTGTTAGAACATGGGCATTAACCTAGATTAAAAACATATTCTCAGGTCTTTGGAATGTGCTCCAGGCTTTAAGGAGGGTGTGGACCACTGTTTGGATTATGGTTCAAGCTCCATCTTAGAGAATAACAGCTGTTTTATCTGTCACTGGAGTGGTGTGTAGTGGCTTTCGTACTTCAGCTGTCCTACATTTCGGCGTAATTTTTGTATGCCATCTAATGTGAGTTTGTAAGGAAGGTGTTGTCCCGGTCGGACTGTATAGTGACTAAAGTTATCACTGTTAAAAGTGCTTCCAAATGCTATTGAATCTTGTGCTTTTAGCATTTTGGTCTAGTTGTAAGTAAATAAAAAAAAATCACATTTCTAATTTTAAAATGACATAAGGACCTGATTTTTTTTTCAATTATTTCCAATCCATTAGATTTAAAAGCTGACGTATTAAAATTATGCTATAACTTTGAGTTACCAGAGTAAAAACAAGCTTTTGGAAAAAAAAAAACCCCAAAACAAAACATTCACAACTGCTCAAATGGTTAATAAACACTTAGAAGTTTTGGCCTAATGTCACTGTTGAGCTGCACCTAGCAGTTCATTAAATCATTATCCTTATTGAGCTCTTGCTGGAGCTTTTGCCAAACAATATTCCTTGTTCAGGAATATTTGTTTTAAAAACAAAATGTACAGACCATGATTTGCTCGTGCTGTCTTTCAGGTCTTTGGATGGACGTCTGCAGGTCTCCCACAAAAAAGGCCTTCCTCATGTGATTTACTGTCGCCTGTGGCGCTGGCCAGACCTGCAGTCCCATCACGAGCTGAGGGCCGTTGACCACTGTGAATTTGCCTTCCACACCAAGAAGGATGAAGTGTGCGTCAACCCCTACCATTACCAGAGGGTGGAGACGCCAAGTGAGTGAATCGATCACTTAGTGAGACCTTCCTTTGGATTTTTTTGACAAACCGTGAACTAAGATGACGTGATCTTCGTGTGTTTCCAGTTTTACCTCCTGTCCTCGTGCCACGCCACACAGATATTCCTGCTGAGTTCCCACCACTGGACGACTACAGCTCTTCTATCCCTGAAAACACCAATTTCCCTGCTGGCATCGAGCCTCAGAGCAACTATATTGCTGGTGGGCAATATTTTTTCCTCAATATATATATATATATATTTGCAGGAATGACAATGCAGGTTTTGTTTGGATCTTGCTTTTCCTGAAAACAATATGTACATAAAATATAAAATAAGATAGGTGCAGTTATACATCAGGTTCAAGGAGCTTGGCTGTAAGGTAAAACATCCCCTCTGTAATAATGAAGTTTTTAAAATTTATTCCTTGCTTTGGTTGTGTCCGCAGGTACAAAAGTAACAGATTTTAATTGTCAGATTGATGATTAAGAGACTGAACGTCATCTTTGTCGGTATTTGTATGTTGCAGAAACTCCAACACCCGGATATCTGAGCGAGGATGGTGAGGCAAATGACCATCAATTCAATCACAGTATGGACACAAGTGAGTCAGAAGACTAAAGACATCACTAAAACCATACTTTTCTCAACAGACCATATCGTACTCATGAAGCTGCCCTCTATAAACTTTGTTCTTTTTTGGTTTTGTTTTCCAGGTTCGCCCAGCCTGTCGCCGAATCCTGTGTCGCCCACGAACGGAAACCTCGGTAAGAAAAAGATCAGCCGTTCTCGGTTGACACTAGTGCACTCATCTGTTAGATAACACGAGGAGAGGCATATTACAGATTTCAGTCGTTGATTTGTAATGATGCAATTTTTAATGTTTTTTTTTTTTGCTTTCCAGTTCTTAGTGGTTGGGCTGCTTGACACACAGATTACTACACCTCTGCAACAGTAGAAAGATTAATCTTTATAAAACATAACTGAGCTGTGTTCAATAACAACGACCTATTAGAAACATTTTCAGCAATATGATAATTTAAATGAAGTTCCTTCATGGTTTGACGTCCTAAATACAAGCATATCCTCTGCAGCTGTGTTGTATTATTTTTTTCAGTAAATATATCTAAGTTTATTTTGCCTCACAATATTTTTTTGCATCCTCTGTTATTATCTTTAGCTTATTTGAGAATTAATTTAAAATTTGAATCTGAAAGGCCTATTAATAGATAATTGTAAGCCACCTATGAATACTATTAAGTGTCATCCTGAACCTTGTCCTCGCCGCCTCTTTACTCAGGTCTGCGGTCACGTCACTTCCAACAGTGTTTTGATCCATTTGCCTCCTTGCGCTCTTCTTATGATCGTTACAGTAATGTGGCTGTGCAGGATCTTTCTTTTCTGTCTCTTCTGAAGGGAAAAGCGGTGCTATGGCTTGTTCAAAAGGTTGCAAAGTTTCCTGGGTGTGTGATTCAAAGCAAAAATAAACTAACAGCATTTAAAATATTGCCAAATCTAAACAGAAAATAGTAAAAATTCATTTTGGGGTGCATTTTATTATTCAAACCACTCTGTATTTGCAAGGACTTCAAATTAAGGAACTAGTCATGTTATGAATTAAAATCAATGAATGGGGCATCCTTTTGGTACTGACTGAAGGATATGGTGTATGCTGTGTATTTTATAAATGTTAAACTAAGATGAAACATTCACTGCAGAGTTTTTAACATCATGTCACAGCAGCTGACCCAACTCTGCTTGACTCTACCTGATGATTCAGACAGCTGCACACCTGAAACCTGCATTGTGCTGATATCACAAGAACACACCTGCTGTAATGTGCAAAATATTTCGTTTGATTGGAAGGTTTTCAGTTACTTTCTATTGCTTTCTTTGGTTGCGAAGATTGTGACTTACCAGCGAAAGTTTTCCCACATTGGTGTCATTTATGACAGTCCAGAGCGTAAGATTAGAGAATCTAAAAATAGGTGTGTAGGACAAAAGTGCGATATCCGAGTAGTGAGCGCATGAGACATCACCAGACCCTTTACACTGGAGAGTAAGCTTCAGTGTTAATCAGCTGTTTGTCTGGGAAAACTGTGAATATTTGTTAAGGGGGCAGTTCATTTCTTTTTATTAATTCACAGACTATTCAGAGTGACTAAACTTGAGCTTGTCTCTATGAATGTCTCCTCATATCTCCACCAATCTAGATTTACAACCCGTGACGTACTGTGAATCCGCCTTCTGGTGCTCCATATCCTACTATGAGCTGAACCAGCGCGTCGGAGAGACCTTCCACGCGTCCCAGCCCTCCCTCACAGTAGATGGGTTCACTGACCCCTCCAACTCCGAACGCTTCTGTTTGGGCTTGCTGTCCAACGTCAACCGAAACTCGGCAGTAGAGCTCACGCGCAGACACATAGGTACGACAAAACCTCTGATGTGACTGCCTTTTATTACTGTGCTCAATAAAATCATCGGTTTTTCTGCTCGGCTCTAATCTTTCCTGTTTCCTTCTCCAGGACGGGGTGTGAGGTTGTACTACATCGGGGGGGAAGTGTTTGCAGAGTGTCTTAGTGACAGCGCCATCTTTGTTCAAAGTCCAAACTGTAACCAGCGCTATAGGTGGCATCCTGCCACAGTGTGCAAGATACCTCCAGGTCAGTCTGAGCTCGATTAGCCTAAACGCCAGAAACTAATCTGATGTCATGAGTTTTGAATGCACCGTGCGCTCTGATTTTTGTTGTTCATTGCACCACTAAGTCTGGGAACATTTTGCCAGGTTGCAACCTGAAGATCTTCAACAACCAGGAGTTTGCTACCCTCCTCGCCCAGTCAGTCAACCAGGGCTTTGAGGCCGTTTACCAGCTCACCAGGATGTGCACCATTCGCATGAGTTTTGTGAAGGGCTGGGGAGCAGAGTACAGGTAAATGTTTTGTAACGCCGTCGGCTGAATGCTTGACGTTTACATCTTACTGTTTCCAGCCACCAGTATTTATAGAAATAATTAATTATCAGAACTAACCTGCACAAGATGTTTGGTAGATTATATATTTTTTATTTATAGATGCAGGTAGATTTACTTTTAAATAGACATAGAATCAGAAAAAAAACCCTTGGAACTCTTTAAAGATGGACTCTGGTTATGCTGAGTAAAAGAGGAGGAGGGTGTAGCTGTGAGTTGGCAATAAAGGAGGAAGAATGCAGGAGGCATGCAGTGGTGTTTGGGACATGGAGAGGGAGGGTGGACATATTTCAGACGCCCTTTGCGATGGGGGGGTGGGGATTCCCACCGGACTGTGAGTTGTGCGTGTTGTATTTCTGGTACCAAACAGCTTGGAGGAAAACATCTCTAGTAGAGTCGTGAATGACTTCAGAAATAGCCTGTGGAGTTGGTTTTACTGTTAACTTCAATGACATTAATAATCCCATTAAAACAGACTTTATAACTATTATACCATAATGTCATATAAACAAACGTGTCAGTAATAACCGACTCCCGTGCATCTCTGTATCCCACAGGCGCCAGACGGTGACCAGCACCCCCTGCTGGATAGAGCTCCATCTTAACGGCCCTTTGCAGTGGCTGGACAAGGTCCTGACGCAAATGGGCTCTCCCAGCATCCACTGCTCCAGTGTGTCCTAGGAACAGCAGTCCCAAACACACGACCGACCTCAAACTACATAGGAAAAGTCAAGCGTTTGTCAGGGATGATAAGAAATTCCGCTATTTCAACAACATCTCTCCCATTCTGTGATGAAAGTTTCATTACATTTAAAACACTTCCTTTAGCCTCAGCCAGTGTAACCCTGTGGTACATTAGGATTCATACATTCTAGTTTTTATGTGAGAGCCACTTGATATTTTTTTAAAATTCAGAAGATAAAGCTAATTTTCCTCAGTGTTCATTTAGACATGTTTTAATTTAGTGTAGCTTTATTCCATAAAAAAAGATTGAAATGTTTTCCCTTGTTTGTTATAATATAGGTTTAGCTTGCCCATCTTCTATATTTTTTTTAATTCTATGAATTAACAAACCCTGAAAAAAATACTTCCATCATTGTCGTAATGATAGAGCTTATTTATCAGTTTAAACGTATAAAACGTATAAAAAAATCTGTAATGATTGAATATATTTATTAAGTACAAAGTACTTTCCCTATATCTACTTTTTTTGCATAAATTAAAACATCAACAAACCTATTGATCACTAAATTTATCAACATCAAAACAAAAAAAAGCACTATCATGAAAAAACAACACATTTGTAAGACTATTTTCTTCAGCAAGAAAGACATTTTCTAAGTTATTTTTGCATATTGTTCTGCATGGAAACATATTTTTTTATCATTGCCTCGATATGACTGTACATAAATATTTATATGTTGCTCAGAAAAAATGAACCTGACTGACCTCTGGCATGGGCCTGACTTTTAAGGAGTTTGAACAAAAACTTGACCTGCTTAACGACGGGTTCTGTTAATCTGGGCGAGCGGGTTCTACAAAGTGAAACACAGGATTACTGTCTCAGATATTACTTTCATTTCATAACAGAAACATAGGACAGTGTTAGTCCTCAGGGGGCGCTGTTTGAATTCAGACCCAATGAGTCTTAAAACTGTTTTAACCAAGGCTGTAGCTCATCTATCATATGTGTAAGTAAAAACAGAAGCCCAGATTATTATTTTTACCAAGCGTTAACATAATCCACGCCCTGCTCCTTGTGGGTAAATGATGCACTTCTTGTTTATTGTGGCTGTAGCTGTCGAGGTAATTTACTTGTTCCAAAATTCTGTAGAACTCGTACATCGTTACAAGCATATGGAATATTCTAATTGTTCTTGGTCACCGCTTCTAATGCAGCTGTGTTAAATCTGCACTTACAAAGATTGTGTTACCATGTAGACTGCAACATGGTGCTTTTTCTGAAATACTGTGTACTGCGGTGCGCCATATTGTTCATAGATCTGTATCGGTCGGTTTTCGGTTCCAAATTTTATGTACATATATATTTTCTTTTAATGGCAACTGTTTTAAATGTAAAGTTTTAATAAAATGTTAAATAATGATTTTCTGTAATAAGAATCCTTTAACCCACCTAAATATGAACTTCAAACACCACCATTTGCTCAGTTTTACAGATTTGTTTTTTTTTAAGAGATAACATATTTTAAAGCCATTCATTTTTTTTCCTTTTTCCACAAATGCAGTGTAAAAACACTCCCAATGCGGCACGATATCTTAACTACTCATTTTTATTTAATTCCAGTTTAGTGTATGTCTTTTGGTTGAAATGAAGAGAGCAGTATGCACTGATATTGTGGGATATTGTTCACAATAAATACACTGTACTCACTAAAACCACAAAAATAAAAAACACAAGATTTCATGTTGATTCCTCTGAATGAGAATTAAATCTTTTAGAACTCAGAATAAGGCACATATGTAACAAATACAACTGCTGACTGTACCTACAAACAAATGTAAAAATCAAAACCCCACATCGTTTTCCACCTGTGTCGCCATCACGTATTGAGGATCGCCGTCTAGAAAGGGACCCAGAGAGGAAGACTTAGGATCTGAGACACTCATGGCTTCTCTAAACAAGGTGTTCATCAGTTTTAAAAAAAAAAGAAAAAAACAATTTTATTTTGGGAATCAAAAGTTTTCTAAATGCAACTATGCCTAGAGTATCATCCGTAAGCATCTCCACTTTCCAAGCGTGAGCGGGACGTCCACGGGCGCCGACTCTGGTGTGAGCGAAGGAAAGGCGGGAGGATCAGGAGTGCTGACCTACAGGTGACTGATTTTAACTTTCCTCCCCTGAAGACAACCCATCTATTTCATCTTCATCACCACCAATGGCCATCCAAAAAGCTTTTGCCACCTGGAAATCCAATTTATTGTCAGTATTTTACACTAAAAAAAAATCCCCTAAAAACGTTAAAGCTGCAATTAATAAAACTGCTAACCTTCTCCGCATGAACTTTCCTCTGCTCATGAGGTAATGAAGAAGCTTTATCTGCAGGACAAAAAAAAAACCTAATCAAACATCAGTCACGACATCAAGTATACAAATATGAACAAAAATAAGATTAACATAAATTTCATTTAAAGTTAATCTTACTCCATTACCTTTCATCTCCTTTAATTTAGTAAAGAGGCGCTCAAAATTATCCACGTCTGCATCTCCAGCTGTGAGATTGGCAAGTTCCTGTATGTCTAAATCAGTCATCGCATCTGCAGGAATCGACACAATGTTCAGTGTGCGTCCAAACACATATCTAATTATAGTAGCAGCGGGAACTCAGCTAAAGCAGCCGACAAAACACAGTTACTTGCCCACTACTGAATCCTCCTGTCTGTCTGCTTTTGTAGTGTTTTCTCTCTGCTCGGCTGTATCGTTGGGGAGTGTGCCCTCTTCTGGCAAACTGGAGGACTGTCAAAGAGCTTGTGTTAACAGAAAGTCTTTCTTTGAAAATGATGACTCAATTCAAAGCAAAAATTTCTATTCAACATTTAATTTAAGTCAAAATTATACACGCAGCCAAATAATATATATATTACATAAAAGCATATGTATAAAAAAAAAAAAAATCAGTCCACTCACTGGTGGATCCTGGCAGCGGCGTGAGTTGTGTCTGGAAGCCACCAAACTGCTCATCAGACCAAAACCCTGATTGTGTCCTGTTAATCATATATATATATATATATATATATATATTGTCACATGCAAATAAATAATAAAGTCTGTAGAATATGCAACTTAAAATCAATTTACCTTCTTTCATTTCCACACTGGACCATACATTAGCATCGAGAGCCTGGACAATTCTCTTTACTCCTGTGGATTCTGGAAAGTCATCTACATAAGGCAGCGACCATAGCGATAATGAGTAAAAAAAAAAAAAAAAAGAATTGCAAACAACTTGAAGATTACCATATTAATATGTGATTGCAATTTCTGCTGAACTCACCATCCTCATCTGGCAGTTCCAGTGGATTGAGCTCCACAAGCTCAAACGCATGACCCAAACACCACTGCTGTGCTTCATGCTTTGTGACACCTAGAGGATAAATAAAAAGCTGTGGTCCTGTGTATACTGTATCCCTGTCAATTTCAACAAATCAACTGACACCCCTTACGAACCATTTTCATCAGTTCTGTCGCACACAAGGATGAGCACCTCCGGAGTGATGTCTTCCACCACAGGAATCCAAGGTTTTAGCTTTTCCAGCCCATCTGTCTGCAAACATCAGTAACACGTCTCAAAAGTTGAAACACAGAGTGATTGTGGCATTTAAAAGCGCACGTCGTGTTTACGCTACGCACCACTTTACTGTCGAAGTAAGCAATGAAAGCCTGCATGGACTGGGCGATCTCAGATGACACCGCGTAAGTGTTTGGTACAGCACACAGTCGCACATCTGCCGTGTAGTATTTGTTGTTGATGGTCCAAGGATACCAGGCTACCGTTCCGTCTCGCTCGGACGTTTGAGGCAAAGTCTCTGAACCGATGATTTCTAAATGAAATAAAACACACAGAAACACAATGTATCACTTTGAGTGAACTGCTCACATTCTTTTAACATCGACCCCGTTAAATAAAGGAAGTAAAACACTGTTCTGGCCACATGGGATTATTAGCATTTATAATTAAGACAAGCCACTGCTTCCAAACATTAGCTGCTGCTGCTGTGCTACGTTAGCTGTGTTTAGCCGACCTGCTACATCGAGCAGACGATGCCTTAGATAACTTACGTTTTATCAGCTCCTCCTCTTTAAATTCACTGTCACAACTAGTGACAAGCACACACGGAAGAATCATGTTTGTGTTTTCCTCTGTCGCTGACATGTCTCTTAAATTTTAGGGAAAGCTTTCTCAGCTGCTAGCTAGGCTAACGATGCAGCAACTCCAGTTTGACCTTTCAACTCTGACAGAAGTTCCGCTGCACGGTGTCTTCCGGTGCAACTCCCCGTTGAAAAATTTAACTCATAAATGCGACAAACTGTGTCAGAATCTCCATTCAGTGAATTCATTGGAGTTTTGACGTTTGTTCAAATAGCACAATGGGAAAAAATAAAAATAAAAAATAAAAAAGTTTGTTTGGCAAAATTCCCTGGGAGAAAATTGGGGAAAATGTGTTCTTTTCTTTGCCTTAAAGACAGAAAAACAATTATAATATACACTTTGTAAAAAAAAAAATGTAGTTGGTTGGAGTAACATGTAGTAATAAAATAGAACATTTATGTCTGCTAACTGTTTATAAATTTGGAGGGGTTTTTTTGTCTGTTGCCTGAAAGGGTGCGCACCTGACAGTCATGCACCGGGTAAAATTTGAACCCGGGGGGAAATCTCGTCGTCATGGTTACGAGCAGTGTTTCATGAGCTTTTATTGCTAACATACTGCTTCAGTAACTGCAGTCACCCTGGTCAGGCTGCCATTATTGTATTCTGGTGCATAATTATATAATCAGAAAACCAGTAGAAAATGTCTGACAAACGTGAAAATGAAGATAAGTTGGGGGCAGCTTTAGTTCAGGTAATGTCTTAACATCTTGTCTTTCGTTTACCTAACTCTGACTTAGTTTTTAAAGTTTTTCAGCTCAAGCTAGCGTCAGCAATTTAGAACAATTTAGCGTGATTAGATGAAAACAACACCTTTATGTCACTTGAAACCTTACCATTTATTCTTGCTGTGATTTCTCTTGACCAAATACTTATATAAAAGTCAGCCAACTTCCTTAATACTTGTTTTTGAACTTTATTTTTTAAGTCTTTGCGCTTTATATTCCAGGTTCATCACGATTTGAGCCAACTCAAATGTAGTATTGAGAAAGTCAGTGCCAATGTCAGTGATAGGGCCACAACGCTGGACGTTCAAGCCCTGGACAATGCAATCTGCAGGGCCCACAGTAGCATCAGGGTGAGAAACCTTCATGCTGATTACAAACATTTATATTTATCGAACAGACAGACTTGCTGCGAACAGACACTTTCCCGTTCTTTGCTTGCAAATAGAAACACGCTGAAGATTACATGAAAACAGTGAATAAGCAACAGCTGGTTCTTCCCAGCATCGAGGACGTACAGAAACAGATGCTTAAAACACCTAAATGGTAAGTAAAAAAGAAGCTGAGCTGCCTGTGGTGAGGATTTTTAAAATGTTTTACAACCAGTAAATTGTTCTAACTTTAAATAGATGTGTTTAGATTTCTTAAAATATTTGTGTCATAGTGATTATGACTTGACTTTATGCAGGAAACCTCCTCTGGAGAGTCTCCCAGATGTACATCCACAAAGGAAGGAGCTTCTGGGAGCCTTACCAAGGATAAAGGTACTCTTCCTGATTTTTTGTTTGTTTGTTTGTTTGTTTTCTTATAAATAACCAACTATCCTACTGCATTATATGTAAAACAGGTAAAATAGTCAAAAGTGGACATGGTTATAAAACATGTATAAAGAGAAGAGAAACACATATCTGGCTAGCAGGAGTATATAATTTATAAATGTCCTAAACTGATGGGATGTTGTGTAAGAACAAAATAAAATCGGTATTTGTTTCCAACTGTTTTTAATCCACCCCAAAAAGAGAAGATGTTAATACTGGCATCTTGTTTGCTTAAGTAAAATTTTCTTTATATAACTGTAACATAATGTACATTTTTGGATGGAAATGAAAAAAAAGGTATTCATAGATAATAGTATTCAGAAATGTTACTGTGCTGCAGTGATTTACTTTTGTAAAGTAGTTAAAGTACTGAGGCCCCAAAGGTCACA
Source organism: Kryptolebias marmoratus (assembly GCF_001649575.2). Taxonomy (NCBI): domain Eukaryota; kingdom Metazoa; phylum Chordata; class Actinopteri; order Cyprinodontiformes; family Rivulidae; genus Kryptolebias; species Kryptolebias marmoratus. The sequence continues at coordinate 13,341,277 of NC_051440.1, read as the reverse complement.
ACACTTTGTTACTAGTTATCAGCTCCATTCCAGCTGTACTTACTGTATATCCATCCATCCATCCATCCATCCATCCATCCATCCATCCATCCATCCATCCATCCATCCATCCGTCCATCCATCCATTTTGTTTCCCTGCTTTTCCTTATCGGCTCATGGGTACACCCTGGACACTGCAGTACTTACTGTATGTGTCTTTGAATTCTTAGTAATATTGCTACATTACATATATAATTATGAATTCCTGAACTATTTTGGGATTTCACACAGAGAAAGCTTATTTGTAAAATATTGAGCTGTTTGTCTGTGTAATCTGACCAGAGCAAAGTGAACATCTTGCCAATAAAGTCAGCCTTGCTCTCTCAACATCAATCACACGTGGACAGCAATACCTGTAGAGTGATTTGCACAAATATTGAAAACAGAATATGATGAATAGCAAATTATTTAAATTCTGTATTTGACCAAAATTTTCTAACTTCATAACTGATATGGTTTAAATGACTTAACTTTTATCTGTTTGGTTGAACATCAGCTAACTGTCTAATCTAATCATTTGTTGTGTAATCATGCTTACACAAACAACCAGAATAAATTTACACAAGAAAAGTCAGATATCACTCTTGGATGTCCTTGAAGAAAACAAAAATACTATTTAAAAAAAAAAGTGTACTAATGAAATTTATCTGGAATTTCTTTTTTACATTTTCCCCTGTAACTGCATTTTCCAGTAAGCCGAGACAATACAGTGCATAAGTTAAATTTGTTAATCATTAAAATAATATTAAAGTCAAATGTTCAATACGTAACTCTAATCTCATTTTGTATTATTTTGTTCAAGATAAAGCGTATGAACATTTAATTTATCACAACTCTTTAAACTAAGGCACAAGTGCTGGAAAAGAAACAGATGTCGTATTTTAATTTACATTTAAAATGTGTTTATTTAATTGAAAATTTGTGGTAGGCTTTGTCTTTATGATTGAATCTTGCTGCTTTACACCGACACTTACACAAAGTATTTAACTAAAACCAGATAAATCTCAAGTCCAGCAGTTAGTATCTTTGTTTATGAGCTATTAAATATTATGTTTGATATTTTCTTGACATTAAAATGGTAAGACTTTTAACATACTGCTTTTACATTCTAGAAATTATTACATATTTTTGATAGCAGCAAAAAATATTCTGCATTCCTCATTCCTCAGACACTTTATGCTGCAGTGAGGAGTGAAGGTGCAGGTCTGTATTAATAGGTGTCTGAAGTTCATGCTCAGACAAACCGTGACATAAAGGTCACCTGACTTAGTGATGACATCCAGCCTCTGTCAAAGCAAACAAATTAATCTTTGCAAAGGTCGGCATTAGTTTTAGATTTATTTTACTCACTTTCTTTGCCAATATGTTTTTGGTAATCTGCTCCTCACATGAGAAATAGAGGCCAAGACTGTCACTCTGATCCAGGAGAGATGGAGGTTCTGGCTACAGAAAGCGGAAAACAGCAGATTGCAGCACATCAGCATTCTTCTAAAGAAACAGGCACCTGATTGCTGTGCTATGGGCTACTGGTTTACAGCTGTCTCAAGACAGAATCGACTACCTGTTCCAGCATGCCAATAAGACAGCCGTAGCTTCCCCAACTGCTAACCACTGGCTCTCTGCCTGCTGCCGCCTCCTGCAACTCGGCCCGGCTCCTTTCTGCTCCATACTCGTGCCAGGGAATGAGATTTTTGCATTTTAGCAATTTTACAAAAGGTGGCACCTCTTCCCAGCCCCACCTGAAACAGATGTGTGCCTGTGAGGGGAAAATCTCCCAGCACCTGGCTACTACCCGTGGTCTGTCATAGTGCTCAGTGGTCTGAGGAGAACGAAAGAAAGAAACATGAGGACATTGGAAAATTAGTCTGAAGAGAAGAAACTTTGAGTTGTTGTAAGCAGTGAGTCAGTTCGAGTTTGGTTGCTGTCAGGAAAACAGCGACTGCGACAGAAATGCCTTCCTGCCGCTCTTAAATTGGATAAGAGCTACGTTTAGTTATTTATTTCACTCTCACTTGTGTGATTATATTGATGTTATATTATACTGATGTTTGAAAAAAGCCTGTTACCTTGAGTTTTTTTTTTCCCACTGCTTCAGAGAAAATGGTTCAGGACAATATTTTATGATGATAAATGATGAACGTTTATAACAGTTCAACCCGTTTTCAAATATATTTACCAAGGCTGAAAATGCTTTAAAAATCCCACATGTTATCAAGTTTCTCCTTTTGTTTCCTCCTAAAAAGTTAAAGTAGTCTTTTTAGAAAAAAATGCTGCAATTAGTTTGATTGACAGTTATTACTTAAACTAAAAATGCTTATAAAATAGAAAGTAAATAATAATTCTTATGCCTCCAGCCTGACATAATTAACTGTTATTTAATTGGAATTAAAGATGGTGAATTTCTCCACCAATAGTTATAGTAAAAAAAACATTTGTTATTCATCAACTAAAATTTCTTAATCAAGTCAGCCTCAGTTTTATGCATTTTGTTTGATCAATCAAGCACCAGGACTATAATTGTTTGAACAGCAACTGGAAATGCCAGGTAGCAATACACAAGATCTGATCATCAAATATTTGTTTAGGGAAACCAACCAAGAAAAATGGCCGGCTCTGTTTCAAGTCTTCATGTTACCAAAGCAGAAGGACGTCGCTTCCCTCTGATATCTGAAGCTGACGTGGAGACAGGTTGACTGACATCTCATTACTTCAGCTCCGTTATACTCCAGGCGAACACTGATCCTTTTCTTTATTTCCGCCACTACCTCTCAGTTACCTCTTACAGTTAGTGGCAAACTGCAATTTTCAAGATTTTACATTTTTAATTATTTTTTTATTAGCAGCGAAAGACGCAATGTTTTAACATCTGTTTGCACTTTATATAATCTGCTCTCAGTGCTTCAACCAAGCCTTCTTCATACAGCAGTTCTCCACAATGCTCCCTCGTTTCACCCTTTAAATATTCGTCAGAATACAACAGATTGCACCGTGCATGACTCTGTTCTGCAGTGTTTTTTTAAATTAATTTAGTATGGATTTAGTATCTGTTTCTAAATATTTGTCATAGAAAAATATTCGAATAATATTGAGTTGTATATATTTTTTGTTGCTGGCATAAAAAGCCCAAGATGATTTCTGAGTTTTAAAATATAAATTTTTAAAGCGGCTTTCCCAGAAACCAAAGGTCCTACAGCTTTTCTCTCTTTTCATACAGCTCCTATTTTTCTCATTATTTTATTGTTATTTGTTTTAAACACTTTACTAACTTTGCTAAGTGTCGTTGATTTGTCATAGATGATGACTGGATATTATTTATAAGTGACTAACTGACTAGCCTCTGTTTTATTTTATTTTTTTAAATTTTTTGACCCAAATAGAATCAAATTTTATGTGCCATAAGGAGCCAAAATGGCAAGCCAAGTCAGAATCCAGTGCTCTGAAGAAAACTGATGCATGTGTACCTCTCCGGACCCTGAAGACACCACCTCCGTCCACAGCTTCGAAAAGCATGGACCAAAAAGATGAGGTGCAAGACGCCGACAGTCATATCTCTAATAATCTTCAGAAGTTTAAATATATTTGTAATTAAGCTACTGGAAAAAAAGGTAATTAAAACATATTTAATGGTGCTGCTTTAAGCTTTTAATTTGTTTTCTTTTTTTTCCCTGCAGAACCTGATCATTGAAGTTCCTGAAAATATCACCAAATACCCCTTTACCATCACGAAGGGGCAGATCGACCCAACGGCGGCAGATTTCTGTCACTTCAAGCAGAGCTTTACTTTGTGCTGGGGCAGTGTGCTTGACGCTCTGCAGGCCCTGACAAAAGTGCTCAGGGACTTTGCAGTGCCTTTAGCTAAAGTAAGTGGAGAGCGTCTTGTGGACTTCTGTCACAGTTGGGGTGCTGGTTGGAGAAAGGCCCCTTCAGCAATCACTCTCCTCTCAGTGCTCGAAAACCGGGAGGAGGTATCAGATCTGGTCTCACGCCCAGGTCAGCGCTACAAGGGAGAGGGGGGTGTTGAGGCCGCTGCCATCCTCATACAGTCCTGCTGGAGGCGCTACTCAGCCAAGACAGCCTACCGGCGGCTCTGCCGGTGCAATCGGGCTGCACGCACGATCGCAGCGTCATGGTGGAGGCACGCTCAGAGGTGTCGTGTCAAAAAGGCCCTTCAGGCACGCAGGTTTAGACAATTAGAGAATCATCGCAGGAGAGCACAGGTGACGTTTACATCTAAATGTTGATTTCTCCTATTTCACTTAACGTAATATATACAGATTCTCCAAAAATGTTCCTAATTTAAAGTTTTGTTTATGAATAACATTATTTTTGTTATCTTAAATATTATTAATTTTTACAAGATATCTTGTTACATATCTGTTTTCCATATATTCACAATAGTAAGATCCAATCAGTTTTTTTGAATAGCAAAACTCTAGTGCCCTAAATCTGTTGTCAAAACCAGAAGGACAAAAGTAAAACATTACTACACAACACCAGCGTGCCATGTTTAAATTTGCTTTAGTGCTGCCAGTTAGGGATGAACAGAAACATGTTAAAAAATACTTCCACAAATAAACACAGCATTCAGGTTGGACATGGGGAAATAAAAAGAGATTTAAACATTTTAGTTTTGAAAATTATTTCCCAAGTTGCAGTTGATTGCTTTTTCAAAACATACAATATATGCTTTTATTTCAAATATTCTGATATGTACCTTCCCTCTGCTACGATCAGTTTTAGATTTTTTTGAAATCTTATTGTTTTATCTTTGCAAAAAGGTATACTTTCGAGTATATGACAGGGCAGATGTGCCATATTGTGTAATTTTATTCCTGTTCACGTCTGTGCTGTCATCTGGCCTGAACATCTTTTAGAGTGCTGACATAATATTAATTAGTGCCTACAAGTTCATTTAGTTTGAACATCACTGTGTGTGTATACATGCAATAAATGTATGTTCTCACTCTTTAAACATTCATACCCTGTTAATTAAGCCTGCTAATCTTCCCCTGGCAGTAGCATCATGTACCTTGCTGATTGAATTAATTGTAAGAAGATGTTTCTAAAGTAAACGCTTAATTTAATTACGGTAGTATTTCATGCTTGGTTTGCTCCTGCGAGCCAAGAGAGAGATTGGCTTGGTGTGTTTTATCTATGCAGTGATGAGATGATTTGTGTGTGTGTGTGTGTGTGTGTTTGCATGCTCAGCCTGTCTCCTCTCTGATCACTCCTTTTCTCTGTCCCCAGCATCTGGCAGCCAACTGGAAACACATCCAGTCGTCCAAGAGGACCATCATCCACATCCCTTCATTAGGTAGCTTTCGTCGTCTCTGCACACACACACACACACACACACACACACACACACACACACACACACACACACAGACGCACACACATTTGATCTAGAAGCAGTCATCCCCGGTCTCACCACTCTGCTGCCCCAGTCTGTGGCCCTAGTGCAGACACTCTGTCTCATTCAAATGACTCTCTGCAGGAAGGCACTCGCTGGATGATGACAGTCCCCATGCCAAGGAACCGAACAATTTAGTCTCAATCGCCATTTAATTTGCAGATTAAGCAAATGAAAAACCATTATGGCGAATATTTACAAGAGCCACAAAGGTCTTGTTTTATTGCTGTGCAAAAAAACAATCCGCACTGTGTTTTTATGCTAAACATGGAGTGCAGGCTATGATCAGTTCATGTTCTAATTTCTCCACAGTGCTCACATTTAGACTGTAATCAGGCATGCACATTGTAAATCATTGAGCGATTGTCTAAAATTATTAAGCCTAATTACTAGCAGATGGAATGCTTTATTTGCACTTGGGGTGGCTACAGAGAGTGCTGTGTGAGCAAGGATAATTAGAAAGTTGAACCCCATTGTTGTTAATTAGCATGAATCCAATCATTTAATTACCTTGATTCAGCTGAGGATTCTCTCTCAGGCAGAAATCCAGACCGACACGGGCTAAAATCCTGGCAGTATCACGGGATGTAGTTTGGTGGTGGCTGGACATGGTGCAAAAGGACTCCCAGCACACGTCAGGCTCTGCACCTGCTTGTTATTATGCTGAATTAATCAAAGGATTGCTATGCAGTCTGATTGGACTTTTACTCCCTTATTCCCTCGACTATAGTGACATGATTTTGAAGCTGCAGGGCTGTGCATTTTTTTTTCTGTTTAAAAGGATTGCATGACCTCACTGTGACAGGTTTCTCTCAGAGCCAGCGACTGAAGTTAAGAAGCTATGACATCCTCCAGAACACCCAAATAAGCAGACTGTGTGATGTTAGAGGTAGGAGTTCTTTTTTTTTTTTTCTCCACAGCTGGCTTGCTTTACTGTAATTTTAAAATTAAAGCCCTTAAAGCCCTCTTTGTAATTGCAGATGAAAACGTGGAGGTGATCTATGTGTGCTCGCTGCATTTGGGGGAAGACATCTTGCAGTACTACAGCAGCCTCCTGAGCTGTGATGGAGCCACAGACGGCGCTGATACCAGGAACACCCAGGCCTCGCTCTGCAAGAGGCGCTTTATTATCCTAACTCCTGAAGCTGTAGACTATTTCCCTGTAAGGTTAATTGTATTCATTTATTTCTTTGTAGACAAAAACTTTTCGGTATTAAACGTCCATGTGCTTTTCCACAGCGTACATACAATTTACTGTTAGATAGAAGCCTACCGTGCCACGGGAAGGGCACGGTCATTTGTAGTTTATGAATCGTCCTCTAGAGGGTACTAGAGAGGGTCATTAATATATAGTTTTCCTAAGAGAGCAGCACTTTAATGGTTTTCAGTGCTTCTTATTATGGTTGAAATTAACTTTTGCATTATTTTTCATTTTTCTGTAAACACAGTAAAGGTTGTGTTATTGTTGTACTTAATAATAGCATTTGTAACAAGCTGCTGCAGTGCTTCTCAGAAGATAATTAAACTTTAGCTGGTTTATATAAGTATTTATTACATCTGCTGCCTAAATGGTCAGGATTGTGTTCTTTGCCTTGATACAGTAAGATCATGGAGTAGCTCTGTTGTTGTTGTTGTTGTTTTACCTAAAAGTACTCTATCCACCTTTTAGAATTATTTAGACTGAGTGTGCAACATGACATGGTCTTCTTCATTTCTTTTTATTGATTTTCCTGCTGTTTTGTTGTTAAACTGTGCCAGACGTGTTGCTGAGATGGATCGCTGCGACCCGTGGCTGGCAGCGCATTCTGCCAGTGACAGAAGGGATAATTCCATGTGGATCAAATAAATACAGATGTGAAGTAATTAGTTGTATTCCCAAGGAGCTCGTTGGTAGCACACATTAAAGAAGTGAAGGATAGGGGAGGCCTCCCACAGGCAGATTTTATCAATTCAGCCTGCTAGAATACAGGAGAGGTCAAACCCCTGCTGGCTATATGAATAATAGATCTGTTGTGTGTACATTCTGATAAATCAGGTCAAGTAACAGCGCGTAGAAGGCATGCTGAAAAGGTGTAACTTTAGCCTTCATCTCTTCCTCTTCTTTTGTTTTTTCAGACCCATAACATGTGTCTGTCTACGCTGCTGAAGTACAGTCCACGCACCCTGAAGCGCATCAAACACCTGATCCAGGGGAAGCAGGCCTACATGGTGGGTGGAGTTAGCCACATGGACGACCTGGCAGTGGCTGATGAGCTGGACGTGCCGATCTTGGGTCCAGAACCAGCAGTTTCACAACTCTACAACACTAAGTCTGGAGGAAGGAGGATCTTTGCTGTGGCAGAAGTTGATGTTCCCCCTGGTCAAGCAGACATCTACTCACTAAACCAGGCAAGACACCGAAAAACACAGATACATACCTATACTTCATACAGCAAATATCTAATATAACAAAAAATACTAAATTTATTTTGCAATGTACTTCTTTTTTTTTGTTTGTTTTAGCTTCATGAAACACTAGCAGAGCTCATGACTCAAAATATTAACATGCAGCGCTGGCTTTTTAAGATGAACTTGCAACATGGTGGCCGTGTTACAGCGTACTGCGATGTTTGCCATCTTGGCTGCTATAAATGGGCTCTGCAGCGTTATCATCGTTACGGTCCTGATCTATGGGGCTCAGAATGGATTCAGGTAAAAATATGACCTAGATCATAGATTCTTATGTTTGTCCTGCCTTCATATAAAATATTTAACCTCTAATGAAAACACTATTTAAATTTACTTGTAACTATTATTGATTAAACTATTTTTTTTCACTGTTATGTCATCTTTTCATGGCTTCCTTCAAAGTACTGGTTTTAAAAAGTGAAGTCAAGATTTCCATGGTTGTTTAATGTTTTTCTAACAATATCTTCACACTCATGGCAATGCAAAATTAGTAAATCTATAGCTGGAATGGAAACATTTAGGTACCTAACAGATAGCATTATCGTAAAGTTACATATTCAGTTTGATACTGTGTCATATGTTCTAATGAAATAGGTAAAGAAAATACAAACAAAAGCAGAGGTTGTGTTGAGCAAGATAACATTGTTTAGTTTCATTTAATGAGTTACAATTTTAATCTCTTTAAACTGTGTCCCTAATGTCTAAGAGCATTTTATATTTTGGGGAAAACAAAAGCATGTTGGGTTAGTTATGTTCAGTCAGTACTTTAATTAACCTGCCAGTGTTGATTAAATCACAGTACAGACTATTTAGATTTTTTATGTATGTAGTATAACTATTCTGTACAGCTGCTTCACAGCTGCTTTGTGTCTTAAAAGTACATTCAAACACCTGACAGCAAAGCTTTTTAATTTTTTTTTTAATTTGTTCTTGCAGGAAATAAAAACTGTTCACTCTAGCTCCCAGACATTTATACAGCTTTAACATTTCAAATTCCTCTATTTATAAAGTTTGATATATGTCTGACTGAGAAAACCTCAGTCAGACATATTTAGTGTACATAAAATGTACTTAATCAGTGTTAAACCATTCATTTACTTCAGATGCAATCTGTACACGCTTTCTGAGCCCCTGGCTTTTATTTCTCATATGCTTACAAAGTAGCCTTTGATTTTCTGTCATGTGTTAATTACCGTATTTTGCCATTTAACTGTGAGCTTTGTGTAAACTAATTACAGGCTAATGATTGTGGGCTTGGAGCAAAACGATTTTACTTTTTATTCCATTTGAAAGAACAGCAGTCATCTCGAGTTTCTTATGGGTCTATTCCTGTTAGCTTGTTCTTTGATTCATAGGGCATGCATGGTGCGGGGCTGTAATTGTTGTAGCTTTGGTGCTGTTAATTACGGCAGAGAGTAGCTGAGCCACAGCCAAGGTCTATAATGGTGGCTGAGGCTGCAGAGGAAAGTAAATGGGGTTTCTTTCACCAGCTGGGGTCCCATGGAGAGGGAAGAGTGCCGAGGGCCCCAGTGTAGGCCGACAGCCTCAGGGCTTCTGGGCCATATGGACACAACACTAACTGGCCTTTATTCTACACCTTGCTCTTTTAATCAAAGCAAAGCCCACATCCTGTGCTCCTCATTGCATGATTTTTTTTCCCCTTTTTTGTTATGACTTTGTTTCCTCTAAAATGCGTTAAACGCATTCAATTGTCCATCTGTTGTACTTGTTTAGGTTGAAAACAGCAATTTAGCTTTAATGCTGAAAAGTCACAAGATTACAAATATTGCATTCTTTGTCTTATAACTAAAAACTGTAGATGAATGTTTAAGCTCGTCAATATAATTTTAGGTATACTGTGTGCATTTTATTAACAATAAGCACATCCTACTGCACTGAAAATAAGACCAATAAATAGGAAGTAATTAAAGGTCCACAGAAGCTCAAACTTCTTTTATTATTCATAATAATAATAATAATAATAATAATAAATATTCATAATTATCAGCCCTACTTATAAATAACAAAGAGCAATGATTAAAGTGTGTATGAGCTAATGCAGTGTGTTAAGAGTTCAGTGGAATACCTTTTGACATTATTAATCAATGTGAAAATAGAAAGGAAATAAGAGAGTATAACTGTCCTCGGTTTGTGTGCACATATTTTTTTAATTAATGCTTGTTCTGAAAGGCTCAGTATGAAAATGCACGATTCAGAAAAAACTATACCACGTGGTCTTTTAGAGTAATACCGACAATTACATCCTCCCAGGCTGTGCAAAACAAAGCCTAAAAGGATACAAAACGGAGGAGGAGCTACTTCATCCACATTAATAGGATCTTCCACACACAGAGGTCTGGGAAAACGTGTGTTTCTCTAAATATTGTGAGGCCCACAGCTTCCAGCACAATGTTTCAGCCTGAAGAAAGCCCCCAGGCCTCTTTTAGCATTTACACAGAGAGAGGTTAAAGACATGTAGATCTTCAACCATGCAATGCCTGAAGGGGGCCATACACACACTTAAGCGCTCACACAGCTTGCATATGGATCATTAGGCACAAGAGGGTAAAAATTACACCTAATAGCTTCAACAGATGGAGTATTTTTTTCCGTCATGCTGTGTACAAACAGATCTTAAGGAAAACCTTATTTAGGTTAAGTTTGTCATCGAAATGGGTCATTTGACAATCACTACCACTGAAGAAGTGGAGGGACATTTCATACAGATGTTTTCTGTCTAAATATTGTGCAATCCGTGCTAGCGTGAAGGAGTTTAGATATCTAATCATCTGGCTTTTTATAGTTAACTTGAATTAAAAACATCTGTCGTCACTGTTTTTGTCAAATTCTATAAATACTTTATTTGTGACATTGTGACACATTGTCGCCTCACTTGTACTAAAAGTTCAGCAGACGTTCAGAAAGTGAGAACGAGTGCAGTGAGCTGAGGTGCAAATTTTGATGGGACGTTGTTAAAAAATAAAAGCTACGTGAAAAACACACAACTTGCCAAACAGTATCCTCGTATTTCCCGAAACCTACTGTAGTTTCTGAATTGGTCCACTGTGCAATGAAGAGCTGAAATGGCAATCAAAAAGGCGAGCATCCATTTTATTTATGGCCAGATTGCTTCAGCTTTATGTGGACACCAAGCAAAGACTGAATCCTATCACAGGGTCCTGTACGCGCTTTAAGTCCAAATAATTTATGGCAAAATACCTCTCTTTCGTTTCTTCCTGTCCTGCTGTTTCTGTGAACTGCACAGGCAAAGTCCTGGGGTGAGCTTGCTCTTCCGTTGAGAATGACAACCGTTCCCTTACACTTTTTGCCGCACCATTGTCTGCTTTATGGTTTGTATAGGGGGAATCACTGTGCAGCATTTGACCTCGCCTCTTACAGTAGTTGAATATGATGATGGCTGTTACATGACTGGAATATCAACAGCATAATCTCTGGTCCTGTCTCCAGTGAAGCCAGACAGCATATACTCAAAACAAAGTAACGCTCCAGATAGTACAAGAGAAGAACAAAGATATTATCTCCATTCTGAATTTATTCATCTTTCACACAGATTTCACACATTTTCTTTTGTTTGGGCAAATGTGATTCTTGTATAATGGTGGAACACACACATTACTGCATACAGAACTCTGTATTTAAAAGAGGCAGTCTTTTTACAGTCTATTTAACATTGTCAGTTGTAGTTTTATAATACATAAATTGAAAAATGACAGTGAAAGGTTTAGAGTAGGTGGCGAGATTAGTTACCCTGTTAGGAAAAAAAAAAGAAGTGTTGCTAAAGTCTTTAAGGGACACCTAAAGCCAAAGCTAAAAATTAACAGCATAATTAAGTGGTGAAACCATAATGGTATTTCGTAGTTACAGAAACAAGAGTGATATCGATCCCAGTCAAGCCCTGATTGATCCCCAGATAGATGGGGTTGGCTTAAGTATTCATCAGCTGCCCAGTGAAGAGAGTTGTTATTGAGGGCAGGTGGTTTGAGGCTGTGAGTTAAAGCTATTAGACTCCTGAGGCCTTCTGATAATAGGCTGTCACTCACAGATAGACACTCTCGCAGTATCCAGCAGGCACTCTCACAGAAACTGAAGAGGTCACCAAAATCTCATGGATAATAAGCAGTCATCTGGATAATCCAAGATGCTCTAGTAATGTTGTCAAGACTTTCAAAGCTTGATAAAGGGACCAAAAACAGTAAAAGCCTTTTTTTTTTTTTTTGTCAAAATGAATATAGAACCATATACCAGATCTGTACACCTGTGACCAGTTTGATGTCACTGATATGAAATATGTAATATTTGCACTTTAACTTTTTTTTTTTCTGTAGGAGACTGTACTGCTCAGATATTTAGATGAGATCCCAGAATGGCTGGCCCATTATGCCCAACCTGCTAAAACCTCCTCTTATCCCAGCTGGTCCTGCTTCCTGAAGACCTTCCTCAGGCAAGGTTAGACACTTTTTTTTTATCAAGCTCTGAATGCTATTCACCTACAAGCCTATAGAGTATATATTTCCCATGTCCTTTTTAGCTCCTAGATGTTGCCTCTGTGAAGGGACAAATTAAATAATTTTTATGTCATTTTCAGTGGTTGTTACCAGTGTTCAGGTGCTCCAACAGAGCTGGCGTTTTGTCTTGTGCATGGAGCCATTTTTCTGCTCTCTCTCTCCCTCTGTCCAGGTGGCGTAGTGGAGGCATATCCCCCTTCAGAGAGTGTCACCTATCTGACAGTAGATATGTTACTGGAGCCAGGGGGTGAGGTGACCATGCTGTCCTGTGGAGATCAGCTCCACGGCTCCTGTCAGCTGGAGGTCATAGGGTCCACTGTTCCTCAGACTTCTGTACATCCAGACGCCTTGCACTCCATCTGCGTGCGTGTGGGTCGGGCTTGTCTCCAGCACCTCATTGTTGGCTACGTCTCTGTGGGCCTAGCTACCTATATGGACAACCACACCAAGGAGCAGAAGGTGAGCCACAGACAAGAAAAAAGAAAGGTTTAGCTGTGGCTGCCATGATAAATATGAACCATACTGTTGCGGCCCATTTTGTGAAATCGCTTTCCTTCACCATATTGGTGGAAAAGATCAATTTTTCAGCCGGATTGGGGATCTATATAACCAGATAGGTGCCTCCTACATATACTGCCCCCTTGGGATGTAGAAAACAAGACGAGGTAAACTGTGGGCACAGGGAACAAATGTGTCACAAGGCCATCTAATAAACTGTCAGGTCCCATCGTGTCAATACACTGATTCCACCATTTAAAGCTTGGCCTTTAACCTTACAATACGGAGAAATTCAGAAGCACCTATTTTTTTCTGACAATAGGTCATTGTAAAGTGGTTTGACAGATTCACAAGGATACTCTGTCAGTGTTTAACCCCTAGCGGGTTACCTGCAGCGCTCTGCTCAGATGTATTACATTGTTATAGCGAGACACCCGCTGAAGCCTTAACTCATTTGTCAGGATTAAGTTTTGTTGAAAACTTCTTGGTTTATGATATTTGAAATGGACTTGTTTATGATGGTTTAACCTCTGCTCCTAACATGTGGCTATATTGGCTGCCTATTGATCCAGAGCTGTAAAATGGAAGGCTTTGTTTATAACGTGGTCGGCAGATTTCAGGAAAAATGCAGCACGGTGGAGAAAATCCTGAACCCGATTTAAAGATTTTAGAAAACATAAAAAGAAAGAGCACTGAAGTGTTGGAAAACACTCACTTCTAGTAGAAATATAGCAGCTACTTATAATGGATTCTATATTGAAATATTTCCCATTTGCTTTTTTTCCCCATATTAATTCTAGAAGTAAATTAATCCCTGTATTTCCAGACATTTTTCCCAGCATTAAAAATCAGTTTGGATTACAGATTAACTGCAGACATGCTCACCACTAGAGGGTAGTATCCTCTGGATTCGATGATAATACACAGAGTAGAGCAACATTGCAATTGTTGTTTTGGAAAAATAAAATATATCTTTTTTTGTTGAAATTTTATTTTGGTGGTAATTTTGGTTTATATATCCTTTAAGAATAAAAGAACAGGCAGTGATATTGTTCTGGCTAGATTTTCCAACATTGTTTTCAGTTTAAGGTATAAATATATTTCTGTAAATCTTAGAACTTTATATATATATATATATATATATATATATAAAACATAATTATGTTTTTGTTAAATGAGTTTAGCTTTGAAGAAGGAAACATTTTTTCTCCGATAAAAAATGGGACATAAGCTGATTCTTAGTTAAACAGTTTAGAATAAAATAACGACAGCTTTAAATTTAATTTTCATTTCCAATGTTGACCCAAATTTGAATTGGACTTACTGAAAGCATAAATAACAATAGACTATAATACAACATGCGCTTCAATGGAGGCAGGAACTTTAATGACAGATTCCTAACCATCTCCTAGCACACACAAAGCTCAGACAGAGGAGAGCCACGTGGGCAAACCTGTCTGGATTTAAACATCAATTTAGATTCAGACCTGTTGCTAAAAGCTGCCTACTTTATTTGATTGGAAGAAGTGGGTCACATATGTTTGCCCTTGCAGTCTCTGCTCACATTGTGGAACAGCGGGGCCACAGCTGCAGCATCGGGGGTTTTAATGAAAATGCTAGGCAATAGAAAACAGGTACAATCCAGGCTTACATTTCCTGCGGCTTTGTTAAGAGCGACAATGGGACATGGGAGTATGAGTTTTAGGGAGTTGAGTGAATGGCTTGGAGTAGTGTGTCCATCACTCACCTGATACATACAAACATGCTTCTGCTAAGTTGTAGGTACTTTTTTTTCTGCAGTAGTTATTTTATCCAGGTAAGCTGTTGCTGAATGTGGATATAAAGTAAAACACATGCTTTTTGTAGTACTTATATTGCATAGGAAATATTTTCTATTCTGTCACTTTATATGGAAAAATGAAGCATACTGGAATTTTATTGTGCTGCAAGTTTAAAATCAGAGGTTTTTTCTCAATGAAAAATACATAGATTGCTATTTACAAACATACAGATTTATGCAGAACAATTATAATGTAAATCTGAAGTGATTCGGATCTTGTAGGTATGATAGTTTGAGATTTTATGATTTGTACAATTTACAATATTTATGATAATATTATCTTGATGGATTTGAAAACTTTTTTTTTAAAAATGTTATCGTGATTAAATTAAACCCTTTCAATATTCTCTGGGGTTTATTGAAAATGAATCACTGCAGAGACACATTGTCGGATTGATCTGCTTAGAACATTGTTAAATTTAGGCGTAGGCTTTCGTTCGTGTTTTACAAAGCAAAGAAAGCCTCCTAGATTTGTACATTTAGATGTTTGTGTTCTGGTGTGGAGAAAAAGTGCTCAGTTCACTGAGACTGTAGGTTCAGACAGGCAGCAATTTGCATCCAGTGGCAGGAGCGTTTACTTTGACAAATAGGAATAGCTAAAGGAGGCAGCCGACTGCCACTTAGTTATTAACAACTCCTTCACTGGTGATTTATTTGCCACTTTTGAAGAAAGGGCATAGCTATTAGGTTATTATCTGCAAAATTAGCCCTGTT
Organism: Kryptolebias marmoratus; assembly: GCF_001649575.2. Lineage (NCBI taxonomy): Eukaryota > Metazoa > Chordata > Actinopteri > Cyprinodontiformes > Rivulidae > Kryptolebias > Kryptolebias marmoratus. Next base: position 13,325,799 of record NC_051440.1, on the reverse strand, counting down.
TAAGTGGAAGGCTACGTCCATACCTGACCCCTTAATATACTTATAATGATGCCATTTACCATACATATCTAAACTTTACTTCTCATCAGACCTGAACCAAGCAAACTAGCCCAGGGCAAACTGAATCCGAACACACACAGAAGAATTTACTTTGTGCGTGTGTCACTGATACAACCAAATCACCTAAAAATGGCCAACGCAAACGCCTAATGGTCGTTTGCTTCCACCTGCCTCTCAGCACTGATGACGTTTTGAAGATCAAAATGTGCTGACCCCAGCTCTAAAAAGGTTAAATAACTGGAGATTTTATTTTTGTGAAAAGCTAAACTGTGAATGTTTGTTTTACTGTGTCAAGTTGTGTCTGCTCTCGCACATTGTTGGCAGGTTTGGGTCATTGATCTGGCCGTTGGTTACAGTGACCAGCTGGCCATGACCCAAATGCTGCTGATGGTGACCGGAGGATCGCTGAATTGGCAGACAGGATGTTTAGAAATTCAAATGCCAATCGGACGGAAATGCTGTGAACACCAGGCTGCAGTTAAGGTACGACTGCTTTGATAACAGGAATTGATTTTAAACAACCAGGACTTTGATTCAAATTGCCACATTTTTTTTTATCTGTGTAGTTTTTTTTTTCTTCTTTGATTTCTGTTAGAATTGTCTGAATTAACAAAGAAACCACCCTGTTTAGATTATTCTGAAGCTGACTTTGGTGTAAGATATTTAGACTAGATAGTTACACCACTACAGTAATCACAAAGAAAGAACATTTTTATCCTATTAGTTGTTGGTAAATACAACTAAAAACTGTAACTATGCACAGGACTCAATTGGTGTTTAGGTCCAGAATTCATTATCATTTTGATAGATGAGCCTAAATAATCAACACATTAATAATTCATACAATTTTCATTATGCATGCCTGAATACTTCATCAACCTGGTGCCAGTCCATAAACAATAGAGTCCTTTTATTAGCAGTATGCCTGAGTTTACGCTTGTTAATCTGCGACTTGTGTTGTTTTATCAAACATTCATTTAGTTGGTGGCCTGGTGCTTCGCTGCAGCAGTTTTAGCCACTGCAGTTGTTAATGGCTTCAGCAGTGGCCATCATTAGGGACTTGCATATTACAAACACAATTAAGTCCCTGCTGGACACTTTTATTGTTGTGTAAGGGCCCTGGATTTGACAAGTGCAAACACACAGCCTTCACGGGGAGTTATGGGGCTTTCTCCTGAGCTCGCTGCAGCTTAAGGCCTGCTCCCTTCAGCTCCCACAGGAGCGAGAAGCGGCAACATTTTTATCCTCTTAAGCCCTGACACTTTTAACTAATCAACCTATTTAGTGTTACTCATCTGAATCCCTCTATTCAAACAATATATGCGGCGTTTAGCGTATACCTTCTGTTCATTCTCGAGTTTATTAAGAGTAATTTGTCGTAGCAAAACTTGCGTTTTCTTTGCTGGATGTCACACAGCCAGGATCATGTTTCGTTTGACGCGTCTTCGCAGAAATAATTGTTCCTCCCTTCAGTTAATTAAGGAAGGCCCAGCAGTTCACCACATGTGCCTCATACACATTATGTTCAATGATCACACATGAAAACTCAGCAGTGACCTACAGTGTGTGTGTGTGTGTGGTGTGTTTAGCCACCTCTTACCGTACTACATGACCAACATTTTAGATTTAATCCCCAAAACAACGGAGCCAAGAATGAACTGTTTTGGTTTTGATTAGCTGAAAAGATAAAATCTGCAATGTTTTGTAAATTCATTGTGTCGTCCTTATGTTTATCTATCTAATTATTATTATTATTTATTTTACAGGATCCTGTGGTCAGTTGTTTTGCGGTCATAGGGAGCCACTTGTTTCATTCTAATCTTTCAATGTTGTATCACAACACGTTCCTTAAGACGTGCAAGCTACACGGCATTGGGTTTAACAAAAAGGTAAAACTACCAGATTGTCTTGTATGTTTTTATAACTTTTCTTTCACAATATTAAGCTAATTAAATAAATAAATTATTTTAAACAAAACTTTGGTTTCACGTACCAAATTAATTAAGCTCTAAACATAGTTATCTTCAGTGTTCTAAGATGTCTGCTTGTTATAAGTGCACAAGTCACTCTTTGCGGAAATAATTAATCATTTTAAAATAGGGTTTTACTTGTTTTGGGTAAAAGTTGCAGTTAGTACGGCTTTAATGTTGTTGTCAATGTAGAAACACGAAAAACGTGAACTGTTTTCCACTGTAAGTTCAAATCTGAGGGCACTGAAAGCCTTGGGTGTGTTCTGAGCTTTCCCTTTAACTTTGTGTTTGTGAATCGCTTTTCAGCAGAAGCAAGGCACTGTTTTTGCCTTTTATGACCGCAGTGAGCGACGTAGCATTGGCATGATGTAAGTATTTCTTATTACATCTATTTTTATATATTGTGGTCAGAAAAGAATAATATATCTTTGAATCATCCAGAACTGAGTGATAGAAAGTCAAAGTCAAAGGTGCTTGAATTTGACTTTGGGAAAGGTGTTAGAACCCAGAGCTGTTTTTATTCTTTATAAGTCAAGAATGTCTTCCATCTGATCCTGACCTTGACATTTTCATAAAAGATCAAACATATATATATATATATATATATATATATATATATATATTTTCTTACTTTTAGATTCTCAGTTCCTTTTTCTTGCTAATATGAACCCATTTGGTATTAAATTTGAAGTTAACAAGTTTCATACCATTTAATTTTACTTTGTTTGAACAGAAACACAAAGAGGAATATTAGATGGGTAAGATGTTTAGCAGCGCTGGAAGTAAAAACCATTCTTTACAAGATTAAAATGCCACCTCTGGTTTTGTAAATTTTAGAAACTCCACAAGTTGTTAAGCAGAGGGTTATTTAACATATTTATCACAGAAATCCTTTAGCTTACACAGCTCTGGAACAGTTAAATCACGCTGTGCTCATCTCCCTATAGACTGAAAATGTGATCTGCTGAAAGTTTCATTTACCCACCAGCATCAAATGAACAAGGTGATTGTTTCTTAGCGGGCAACAAGGGGATCATTAGTAAACTCATTTGTTTGGTTTGTTGTTAATAGAACGGTCTCGGAAGATCTCCAGGGAGCTTTGGTGACCTTTGCTCAGAATCTGTCAGTCATTCATCAGCAAATATCATCCTCTAAAATGCAAGGAGAAACCAATTTCAAGGTAGTGTGTTAGTGATTTAACAGTTTAATAACATATGAAACTGTAGTGAGCTGAAATGTGTTTGCTGAAGAAAATGGAATGCATTTATGTTCAATAACTTAATTCCACAAACATGGTTATTAATGAAATAATCCCTATTTAAATTCCTGTGAAGTACTTAAATTTTTACTTTGTTTTTGTTTTGTTGTAGCAGGTGATGAAGAACATTGAAGATGTGCTGCAGGTTATATTTCAGAACAAGAACCATCTGAGGGATAAACCTGCTGCCTAGACTGCTGGTTCAACTGATGACGTATCCCAAGTATTACCAAATAAATTTCAAATACCAGTATAAATAAGTGGATATTTGAGAAGAACACAGACTAAAACAGCATACAAATCTTTAAAATATTTAGTTTTCTCCCTGCAGTCTTAATATACATTGAAGAGTAAATCTATACCAGCACTGAGCTCAAGATGTTTTAATTTGTGATGGAAACTTGAAATTACAAATATAATAATAGTGTAGGTGCAATTTGTAAAGATTACCATGAGGTTATTGTTTAGTGGTGATAGAAGTACATTTGTGTTCAATAATGTTTTTTTATTTTTTATTTTTTGCATTACATAAGAGAAAACATTTAACATCCAGCGACGAAGTGGAAAAAGTGCAGTTTTATTTTTAAAGGGCTTAAAAGATTATTTTCTAAATTTACAGGATCTTCTAGCTAGGTACTATTAGCAAGGGTTTATTCTTATTTTTCATTTTGAATTGTATTTTTTAGGCTGTGTGCTTTTGTTAATTCAGTAAAAATGTACAAGATGAAGAGCTTATAGCAAAAATATGTTTTTTCTGTTTTATTTAGGTTTCTTATGTAGGAACTTGGACTGAGATTCACAGCTTCTCTTCATTGTTCATTTTGCAGTTTTACAAACTATATGGAAGTACCAGATCTGAATAGGGAAGGAGATAAAGGAGAGTATTTATGCTTCCAGACTTTATTTCTTATTCAGTTTTCTAAAACATACAAGTTTGATTTTTACAAGTGGTTCAAGGTGCTTTTGTACTTATTGTATTTAAACGCTGAAGATAGGTATAGCTTTAATTTACAATGTAGACCCTTTTAAACCAAGCTACGTCTAAATATGTTCTTTAACACAACATAACTAACACAGTCCAGCTGCTGCATTCAAGTAGAACATAGTTTCCCCAGAATTAACCTCATGTGGTTTTAAAGAAGATTTAAACCCCGTGTGATTAAAAACATGATCTCATTACTTGAACAGACTTTTCTTTTTTTTTTTTCAGAAGTGCCATTGCCCTCATCTTTTGTATTAAACCTGTAAGGTACATTTAAAGGAAATGTTTGCACTTAGACATCTAAAATGACCATATACATAGTGTACATATATCACACAAACAAACAATTAAGTTTAACTCAATGTAACTTAGTAATATAATTAGTTTCCTTGTATTTTATTTTCATATATTGTTTAATTGTTAATAGGGGTAAAACATAAATCATAGTGGGTTTGGGGCTGTCAGATCTTCAAGTCATTTAATAATTTATATGCTGAGTTTTTCATATTTAGAGCAAAGTATGCGAAATAATATTCCAAAGAGTCTTGTGCATGGCTTGCGGTTTATATATTATTATTTTTTAGTTTTGAAGTATATAACGTGACTGAAGAAACCCTGGTCTAAATGTCTTCACAAAATTCATACAGCGACGTAAAAATAGTGTTGGTGGAACATTTCTTTCTGTGCTGTGTTTCTGCACGGACGAAATTCGAAGGCGTACCAGTCATCTTAAAGAGCAGAGAAAGATCAAAATTCTTCCTAATTTAAAACAACAACATGTAAAAAAATGATTTCGTGTTTTACTCTTTACATATATCCGCTGGTGCAGATAAATTTAGGAAGAATTCACGCGTGTTTGTCCGGAAATGAAGCTCTGCGCCGGAATATCACCGACAACAGGATTTATTTTTTTAAAGTTAGCAAATCGAACTTGAGCTCTTTTTCTCACTTTTGTTAAGCTTGAAGAAGTCTTTTATTAAACTACTCTGTTGTGGAAGTGCCCCATCAGCAGGTCAGAGCGTTGTGCCTGTAGTCCAGAGGATAATTAAGGAAGTCATGAAGGAGATTTTGCGGAGGATACACAACACGTTTCTAAAGGTCGCTCTGTTTCCGAGCACCTTCGGCCGCTCGGCTCCGCGGCCAGCAGCCTCGGAGGTGTTAAGCTGCCACCTGTTGCAGCGCAGACTCCCACCGTGGACCTCGTTCTGTGTCCGCTACAGCTCCGTCCACAACGACCAGTTCGGCTTATCAAACTTTAACTGGAGAGTCCAGGGCTCGAACTACCACATCCTGAGAACAGGCTGCTTCCCCTTTGTGAAGTACCACTGCACCAAAGCGCCTCCGCAGGACCTGGACTTTGAGGACAGGTTTTTCACCATGTTGAAAGTTATTAATCTGGGTCAATATTTCTTATCTGTCACACACACACACACACACACACACACACACACACACGTAGATAATTACTGTGTTTCAGATTCCTGTCACAGATGGAAGCAAATAACGCCTGTGTGTGCTGTTGTTGCAGGGATCCCCTGTTTGGCCTATGGGATCGGGTGCTGGATGGTGATAGGTGCTGCAGAAACAGTGCAGACCAGTGTTGGACCTGTCACCGTCTATTTCGCTTACAAAGAAGATGAAGGTGCACAGTTCTAATGAAAAGTGGACTAAATGTGCCACGAAGACAATATTTCCTGCCAAGCTGCTGTATTTACATGGCATTTATGTGATCATTTCTCACTCATGGTTGTGTCAAGCTGCACAATTTTATTTGTGATAAATTATTAAATATTTAATGCTGAACTGAACAGTCACTTATGTAAGTCATTAACATCTCCAAGAGTTTATGTTTATGTGGAAATCTGTTTTAATGATAATTTAAAAAAATATGCTTACTTTAAAGTAGACGGATGATTTGAGAACACTCTTTGCATTTTTAGAGGGTAAAAAAAAAATCATGCACTAGTTTCTAAGAATCATCTCTTAAAAATTAAGTACTTGAGAGGGAAAACGCTCCTGTCAGTGCCTGAGTAAAACCCTGAATGTGCATTTATTATCACCTGCTGCCAAAAGGCGAAAGCGGGTGGTGCTGTTCTTGCCCGTGTCGGTGTTTGTTTGTCTGTTACCAAAATATCTCCCAAACCACTGGATGAATTTTAAATGAAAGTTGCAGGAAATAATTATTGAATGCACATCTACAGCTGATAAACATTTGAAGTCAGTTCGATTTAAGATGGCTGACACAGCTGTATTCACTTCAAAAACACAAAAATGGTTATAACGCACTGAATTTTACATCCAGATGTGGTTTCAGCTGTGGCTGAGACTCATATTATCATCAGCACTTATTCTGAGCGCTAACAGGTTGTGGAAGATCTTTGTTTAAAATGCTGCCATTAACTATATGAAATCAACTTTTAGCAAAAGATCTCATGAACCTCTAAATGGATTTTAATCAAATTCTCCAGAAGTAATCATTAGATGTACATTTTCAACTGATTACCTATGGGAGTCAGTCCAATTTAAGATGGCCACTGCAGCTAATCTACATTGCCGACACAAAAATGTCTTTAAGCCAGTCAGTTTTACAGATATTGAGCTAAAATGTGATGTGAAGCTGAGAGTCACAACACATAGTCTAAGCGGGATGTTTTGAGATATTGCATGAGGTTGCAGATAACATCGTTTTCAGGGTTTAACCATAACGGCCAAAACTCCATCCCTTTTTTATCGTGAGATGATCTTAGTCTAAAACTCTAACATGAAAGGTGGCGGGTGATATGCATTCCTTCAACGATTGCTAGACCTTTAATTTGAGACTGATTTGCTTGACAAAAACTGGAGTCTAAATAACAGCAGCCTGTTTATTTAAAGTTAAATTACGGGTCACCCTACGTGCAACACATAGTCAATAGTGTTAGAGAAAAATCAGTGTCAGGACAGGTCTGATAAAACAGGTTTTAATTACCAAAATGTGCCTTTTGCAGGGAGACGTGCATCCCTTCCTCCGGGCCGTCTCTGGCCTTTGATTTCTGGTAATGTGCTCTGCTGACGGGGCAGGCTGAGCTCTGCCTCGGAGTTCGGCTCCCTCCGAGAGGCAGGTTGACAAACTGCCATATTGATTTCTCCCCTCTGAATCTCCTGCTTGTAGCATTTATCAGCGACCTCAATTTTCAGGCCTTGGCCTCTTCATTTTTAACCCAATGAAAATGAACGAATAATTTCTTGTTGTACATGGAAATCAATTCACCTTTTGACCTTCTTGTGTGCGTGAAGGCAGCAGTGTACCTTAAGCCTACACGCTGCTGGGGAGGGTCCCGTTTCATAAAATGTAATCATCAGTGCATAAATGTTTAACATAAAGTTGAAACTACCTCCATATTCCCTCCTTACCTTTCTTAAAAAATAGGAATAAAACATTTTATTTTAACTCTATAAGCAAACAGTTTAATTAAACGTGTCACATTTCTTGAAGGAATGCATGTCACCCGCCGCCTTTCATTCACGTGTTTTTGACTAAAATCATCTTATGTTAAAAGTCATTGCTAATTTGGTCAAATCTTAAAAATAATAACGTGCAGTCTCGTGATGTCCTGTGTGATCTGTTAGCACTTAGAGTATGTGTTGTGAATGACTGTCAGCTTCTACCGTACCACATTTTAGCTCAGTATTTGTAAAAATTACTCAGGTTAAGACATTTTTGTTTAGGCTAAGGTCGATCAGCTGTGGTGGCAATATTGAATTGGGTTGAATCCCAAAGTTAATCATTTGTAGAAGTACATCCATCGATTACGTTCTGAAAGCTTCATTAAGATGCTAACAGCACAGACATGCGCAAAAACATTACCGCTTCACCTTTTGTGGCGGGTGATAATTGCTGAACTCCATGTTTGGTAAAGTAAGTGAATGTACCGGTGCAGCACTTCAGCTACACTACAAAAAAGGCACCATCTTACCCCCGGTTGTATGCAAATCGTCTGAACTTCATGAAAAATGCACGGGCAAAATCCTCCCGAACAGCGTGACGACACCAGACTATCACTCTAATCAAACTAATTGCCTCGAACAAGGAACATTTAGACACACTTACAGAAATCTGATCCTTCGTATCGGGCTGCACGCATAAAACAAACCCTTGCTTTCGTTTGCCGCCTCTCATCGGGGCTGAAAGTGTGCATGGGGAATGCTCACGCAACCATGTCTTAATTACTCATTGACCCTTTGACCCGGGAGCCGCATTGATACCACCTTACAGGCCGACACAAAAGCGTTTGGGTTGCAGATGACTGCGGCTTTGTGTGCGGCTATTACGGGATGATGTGAAATCTAAACTGCGGAGCATGTGAGTGCATTGTATTTGCTTTCAGGGCTTCACCTTTGAGTCACTCTAAACTGCGGGGGAGGCCACCCCTTTGAGCTGGGACAGAGGCTTTGCATTACATATTGAGCCTTAGTCACCACCACTGCAGGTATAAGTTATCTGAACTGCAAATGGACTTCTGTAAATTAACGGAACGCGCCTGCGTTTTAAGGCGAGATTGATGCTTTTTAATAGCCTCGTCCCATATTGAAGTGTCTAAATTACGCCAGCGCACATCTAAAGCGGTAATGAGCAAACAATTAATGCCAGTTTGGCACGTTTAATTGCAAGCCGGAGCTGGTAATAAGTTTTGTCAAGGTGAAATCTTTAAATACTTGTACTGTTTAGAGTTTAGGTAAGTAAAGCAAAACAAGTGCTCAGACTGAGTGTGGTGTTAATGTAAATTGTTAATGTTCAGCAGTGAAATTGCTCATCAGCTCGCAGAGACTTGTTGTAATTATTTTCTAATTAGCTAATTCAGTTTTTTTTTCTTTCTTTCTGTCTAAAACGAACTAATAGAACAAACCATATTAATCTTCTCGAAACAGTTGATGGAGCCTCTCCGCGAATCAATTATTTAGCAGGAAAGTCACAGCAGCATTTCCTCTGTCATACAGATATATATATAAATATATATATTTATATATGGCTTGGCAGAAACAATTATGGTGTGAACAGCCCCTGCAGCTAATGCTCGGTGAGGTTATCATTATAAAGCCTGTGGATCGGCCACCAGCATCGTCTCGACGCCTGCTCCCCGAGCAGCGGGGACACCTGAGCCATCACTCAGCTCACGTTAAGGATCACACTGGAATTACAGGTTGATGCTGAAGTGTCAGCCGGCGCTGTCAAGATATTTACTGCAAAATAGCTTTTTTTATTCTTCTTCTTATTATTACTGTTATATGGTGACGAGTGAAACATACAGCTTATTATTCCTCACCTAGAAATGCCTTTGGATGTTTGATCTACTTTGAAAGAGTAGTCTTATCAAAGTTTTTTTTTTAATTATTTCAAAATAAAAGGGGGGAAAAGCAGTATTTAATATTTGCTGCCCTCTTGTCGTTGATATTTTTGAAACACTGCCTTTTTTTCTTTGTCTTGCGTCAAGTGGATAACCATTAAGAATCTATTATGGTGTATTTTGCACCCCAGGGATGACAAAGGGCACCATAATTCTTTTTCCTCTCCTCACACCCCCCCTTTCTATATGTGTGTGTAGAGGGAGGGGGTAGTATTAAAAGGCTTTACGCCCTCTGTGCCAGCGCTGGTACAGCTTTTGTCAGTCGGTAGCTGAAATGCCAGTTCTGGTCCTTCCTGCAATAAGATGCGACTCATAAGAAAATTTCGACATTAAACAATCTTTTTAGGACTCATTTTACTGTTAAAAGTTGTGCTTTTAGTGGAATAAGTTTGTTCATATACTGTTTCATGTCAACGGCCTTAAACTCATGCACTTATTTTCATGGCCAAGTATTTTATTAATGTAATTCTTTCCGTTCAAGTTGATTTTTAATTTGCTTTTCTATCCTGGCAGGGATGCTGTATCACATTCATTCATACTTAATGCTTACTCTGTTGACATTAGGGAAGAAATGGATTTTAATAGTTTTTTTTCTTTTTTTTTCTATCTTTCTTTCTTTCTTTTTGGAGAATGAAATGTACCATCTATTTTTATTATATATTATGCAGTATTTAAAGTTTCAGCTCATTAAAAAACAGACGCCCTCCACACCCCCGAAGGCTGTCTTTTACCCCCCACCAGCATGCAGTCAGGCTCCTCTAGCCACAGGCTCTGCTTGAGCTGTTTTTTTTTTTTCTCAAAGTCAAAATTGAAACATTCAAAAATATTTATATATGTGTTTACGCGTTTTAGCTCACAAAAGAACGGCATAATGTTGTTTTGCAGCTCACACCATAGCAGAGCAAAAAAAACAAAAAAAAACAACCTTGTATGGTTTTGTTTTGTTGATATAATTTGGTATATTGTGTTTTAACAGTTTAGTTGAAGACAAAATATTATGATACCTATGAGCCATTTCCAAAGAAAAAAAAAAGTAAAAACTTGTGAATTAAAGCAGAATGTAATGAAGTTCAAATCATTTCATCTCTGTGCTTAATTGAAAACATGTCAAACTTTTGTTCTCATTAGGATTTTTGTTGTATTTGTCCGGACTGCCAGCTGATTACTTTAGTACTTTTACTACAGAACGTTGCTGTTGTACCATTTGTGGTTTTACGTCATCTTGCTGAAATAAGCAAGGCCTTCCCTTGAAACAAATATTGTTAGTTTTGTTCTGTTTTGTTTACATTACATTTTTCAAAATTTGTCAAACTAAGATAAAAAAAAAAACCTTATATCGCCACATTTTTTATCGTCGTTGCATCGTTCCATTTTCATTTATTGAAATCAATTACGGAGTGTAAATCGTCTGCAAGCCATTGTGTTCCGTTTCTTTGTCCATTTCACTCATCGTCTGTACTTTTCCTGAAAGCCAGATCGTGTTCTAAGCATAAAAAAAAAGAAAATCCAGCGCGCATGCCTCTCTACTTGCAGCCCAACGGCCCGCCTTTTGTGAGACGCGCTCGCCCCGTTTCTTACTTGCACAATAAGCAGCGACCTACACAGCAAATCAGCCCCAGATTGGGGATTTACATTAAATACACTCATACTGATGCTGCATGCAAACACAGAAATGGAATAAATCAATTTTGTTCTCAGAAATGTTTCACATGCTTCCTGATGCGGCGTGATCTCCAATCTTTCTGCAAATGAGCTGCCGAGCCTTGTAATGGTTTCTGCTCCTCGTGGGAGGCCGGTGTCTCAGAAAAGCTGCTGATTGAGGGAGAAATGTAATACAGGTGTAAAGCAGACTTGATAGGGGTCTTACACGAGGGTTATGCATTTTCACAGTGATATACATACTGTTACATATTTATCAAAGAATATGGAATTTGCTGGGTTGACTCTTTCTGGCCCTCGGAGATTTGGAGGTTTCTGCTTGAGTGTTGTAATTCTGCTGGAGAGGGTGGCTATTATGTTGAATTAATAGGAATTAAGGGTTTAAATTGGTTAAGTAAGCACTTCATTAATCGTGAGTGGATTGCTACGTGTGAGAGGTTTATAGGATGTGTGGCCCACTGGTGCGAGCAGGACGAGGAGTTTCATGTTGAGAAAGTTGGCTTGGAGCTGGTACGACGGCAAGAGAGGCAAATGAACGCTACAGTCAGGGGAAATAATCTGCACCTATCAAGGAAGGGAGTAGAAATGGTCATTTTGATTCCTTGAAGTTCTTTATCAGATTAAAAGATTGTAAAAAAAAATGCAATAACGACATAGATTCCATTCAATTTTGTGCTTCGTTTGTGTCAGTTTAAATGAAACAGTGTTGAGTTTGGAACTTTTAGGCAGATATTTGGTGACTTTAGTGCTTTATGAAGTAATGAGAGTTGTCACTTTTGAGACAAATAATCAGTAAGATGAATCATTAAGAAACAAACAAAAAGCCAAGTTGTTGTTTCCTCAGTGGTGAATGTTTATAATTTATCTGCTTTCTTTGCAAGTTTGGTTTGCATATAGAGCAATATCTCAGGTGTTTTGAGGGAGGTTTCTGTGAAAAGGTTGTGAACATTTAATATCTTATCTGCTGAAGATAGCTCTGATTCTGACCGGACTCACGGGCTAACAGCTAATCCATCTTAAAACAACTCCAAACTCAAATTTTTTTATTTGCAGTCCATGCTAACACTACTTCACAAAAGTTTACATTGCCATCAGTTTCACGTTACATGGTTATTTACAAGGACTTACATGACTATTTGCTGTGCAAATGGTAGTAGTAACAGCAAGCTGTAGCACCTTTCGTGCAGCGTGCGGCACTTCGGCAGGAATATCATAAAATTTCCGCCTAAATAACTGTGATTCAGAATTGACAGTAGTAGAAAACTAAATAAAGTTGAATTTTCAGACAACAGTTTGGACCCGGCCTCAGTTGGACTAGCTGTTAGCTCAACAGTCTGGTCAGATTTTAACTCTATTTCTCCAGACTGAGGCTGTTCAAAAGGCTATCTGGTAAGATAATAAATGCTCGTAACCTTTCCACTCCACTTCACAAAATCTGAACTTTCCTTTTAAGGGTGCTTTTAGAGTCTGGTTGCTTTCCTGACTAATTATTCACGCCACAAGAAGTTGTCTGCGTGTTGCTGTGGTTTTGTGCTCGACTGACCTCATCTCACTTTTACCTGAAGAGGCAGATTTGAATTTGGGGATTCACTTTGATTAAAGTCTCCCCCCTGAGTGGTAAGGCCTTTTAGCCGCGTGTGAGGGGTTTGAGAATGTGATCTTTGGCTCTCCGTTTGGACATGAAGTGAGCTGCTGTCAGTGGACGTCGAAAGTCTTCCTGACGGGCCTCCTGCAGCCGAGGAGGTGGACTAATTGAGGTGTGTGTGTGTGTGCTTCTTTTCTTTTCTCCTTTTTTTTTTCTTTTTTTTTATCAGGGCCTGCTAATGAGGATGAGGGTGCTGCAGAAATAGTCTGTCCCCTTAGGCTGAGGAATAGCATGACTTAGCCAACCCTCTGTACTTATTGTCCAACAAAGGGGGAATTCACTTAATGCAGTGCTTCAGAAAAGTGGATAATTGTGGCCGAGATCAATAAAGTAACAGAGCAGAAAATGAACGGTGTGTGCAGTGTAGCTGTGCTGTAGGTATGTGTCGGAAATCGAATCAAGCAAGGTTCTTTGTTTTGTGAGGTTTTTGTGTGTGTGTCAGGTGGGAGGGGTTCTAGCCAAGTCATCAAATACGAAGGGAAATCCAGTGTATGCATGCAATATACATAAGCAGGTGAAGCTGCAGATTTTTACTGCGTGCGTTTTTGTGTACGATAGAGGGGGTAGGTTTGGTTGGATGAGCCACATTGTTCCTGCGCGGCCTAGTGACATCGCTGGAGGGCAGAGAAGGATGGAACCTGAGAGGGGTGACAGTGATAAATAGCCCTTTTAATAACAGCTGCCCCACTTGGCCAGCGAGTCCCAGTCAGTGTCCTCTGTGTATTTATGCCTATGTTTATTTATGCATCCATAGCATGCAGGAAATCACTACCGCAGGGGTACAATCATTCTTTTTTTGTGTGTGTTGTTGGGAGGGGGGGTAGTATTCGGTTTAAGTTTGGGTAGAAGTAAGCTAGCTCATCTAAAATTGAACAGATATACATTTGACCCTGGGGTTGATGTGCTGGTATGTCTCTACTCAAGTCCGAATACATATGAGCTACAGAGAGGCCTCGTTTTAAAATACAACCATAAAAATGTGGTCTGTTAATCCATTTCCAAGTTAAATATTGTTCTTAAATTGTGTATGGATTAATAAACCCTGAAAATGATGCTCCAAATCTTCTGTAGACTGGTTTAAAATCCAAAAAAAACAAGTTAATTTTCTCAAAAATCTGTTTTCTTTCACTTCTGAGACTCTTCAGTATGCATGGCCTTTAATTTTTTTGGGCTCATTGTTGCTGCATGACTGAAGTCAAAAACCTTTTGTCTGCTGAAATATGACCCCAGGCCGGCGCCTGTGAATAGGGAGAGGGGAGGCTGTAGATCAGAGGTGTCAAAGCTTCTTCCCAGAGGGCACCGTCGGCGCTGTTCTCACTCAAACCGGTTTCCCCGCTTTAATTGGTTCAATTAGTTAAGTATCCATATACATTATCGAGCATGCATTTTTCATGACTCCTCTTAACGCTCTGTTTCAACAGAACAACTTCCGGCTATGATTTGCCATTTGGATGAATGTCAAGGAGACTAAATGATTGCGCTAATTGAGTAATTAAAAGCAGATGTTGAAGCGAAAGCCAACAGCGTTCACTTTAAACACTTTGCCCTCCAGAAACCCTACACTGTTTTTGACACCCCAGTTATATATGGTTATCCCAGAGGTGCCTCTAATAGTTACAGTTTCACCCTTGTGATTATTCAGTTGAAGTCTTTGCTATTGAACCAAAAATGGTGTTTTTATGCTATTTTGACCACGTGAAATGGTCTGGAAAAGAAAAGCCCATCATGTTGCCTAATGGCCAAACTCAGCGATGCACAGATTCAACACGAGCTCTAGAAAAGCAAAAAGCACAATATCTCACCCTGCCGCTCCTACCCCCCTACTGTCCTCTGGTGGGACACCACTGGCCTGTGCAGGACGCTTCCCAGTGAGATGGCGTGACGTTGAAGGTAATTAACGCTGGAAACGTGCCAGTAATGGGAATCAGCGTCCCATCAAATCGCAAAGAACCAGGGTGTATTTCATGCTTTTGACAACTGTGTTGATTGGAGCGTCGCTGGAAGGCTTTACAAAGTGCCGATCAATAAGTAACAATTTTCCTATTAAAGAAAAATTACTTGGACATTGTACTAAGTTAGCTCGTGGCTCTTTCACCTCACACCACGGAGGAAAAGTCGTGTTGAAGGAAGATTTCTGTATTTGAAGCCCATTGATGAAAATAGCTCTTATTCAGTTCCAAGAAGTTCTTTGTTTTGTTTTTAATGAAAGTTCTTAAAAAGTTCAACCTGGGTCTTATATTGAATCCTATAAGTGTTAAGTAACCTGTCCAGGATTAAGACATTAATCCTGGACAGATTACTTTATTGGTTTACATTCAGCTGTTTACCAGTAGTTTCAGTAGATTTAACTGATATAGATATTTTTATCTGTTTCATTCATATTTTTGTTGTTTTTTAGCCTTGTATTTTGCGTTTACTTAAGATCTTTTCTCTGTGTCTATATTTTGATTGATACTTTTGCTGAAGCAACAATGTGAATTTCTCTGCTGAGGGATGATTAAAGGTCTATTCTATTCCTTCAAGGGGTTTTCAGGGGTTCTCTAGTTATGGTTGGTATTTTTGTCAATATGAATATTAGGATTACTATGATGATAAATGCCACTTTTGCTGTTAATTACTGATTTTAGCCTTATTTTCCACGGCTGTTGTTATTGTCAGTAACACTGGTTTCAGTGCTTTCTTCATGTCAGATTGTTGTCATGTAAGTGTTCACCAACACAACTTGACAATAAGTTGCTAGAAAACTGTCTTTTCATTAATCAGCAGAATTATACTTGTCAGTTGTGTTCATATGTTTTTTTTTCCTCTTTCTTTTATTGGTGTAATACTTTTCCTCATTGCTGTTCTTTGTTTGTGTTTTTTACTCAAAGTGCACTGTATTTATTGTCACCTCATGCAATAAAAAATATTTAAAAAGATAAACAACAAAGGTCTATTCTATTCTGTTTTCTTTTTGTGCATTTATTTAAAAGCAACATGTTGATAGTAGGAATTATTGTTCTGTTTTTGTTTTTCTCTTAGTTTTATGTATTAATTTTTTTTGTGTATCCAACTTATGGACCATAATAAAGTTAAGTCTGACAATAACTCAAACTAAAACATGGGTTTATTTTGACTAAAATGACAAGAAGGGTAACCAAATTTATTAATTTTTTATTTTTTAGCTAAGCCTAATACAACAAATATTCATAGATTTAAGCCTTTATGTGACTCAAAGGGTTTTTCATAGTTAACTACAAGTAGAGGTGAAGAGTGGACGAACAGTAATGAAAAACTGAGAATTAAATGTTGTTAAATGCATTCAGTTTTGCTTTGGTACAACAAGCGTCTTTTTGCATTCTGCCAAGCCACGTGTGTGAAGAACTGAACTGAGTCTTTTTTCAACACCTTTCTAAAATACCACATTTTTGGGAACACTCCGGCCCTTATGTATACCAAACTCTGTTTTACTTTTGCTATTCAAAGTAATTTTCTGCTCATTTCTCCTTCACCTGTAAAGTCGTCCACAGTTCAGATAACGACGGCCCGTTTTAATGCCAAATGCAGTCACTTAAGATGTTCAGAGAGAGACAGAGAGTTGATGACAAATTTTATTTTAATAAATCTGGAGGCCACTAGTGCAGCTAATGAAATTAGTAATTACTCATCACTGGTTGGAAGAGTTTAGCCCGGGCGAGATGAAAGCAGTGGCTGCTGGGAGCCACAGGAACAGCACAACAGGCAACAATCAACACAGTGTCTGTGCAACAATCAATCACAGCTGTCAGGCCTTGAACCGTCACAGTAATTTGCCAGTGTTTTCCAGAAATGAGTACACCTTGTAAAAATGTAGCTAAGATCACGTTCTCAAACACCTTGCAGCACAATATGTTTAAACCAATGAGATCTGTGTTGTATGATTTATCACACTGCACTCAGAAAAAAAAAAATATTTTGAGTTATGAAAGTGTTTCATGGGCTGTGGTCTGAAGTCCCTTTCTTCTTTAATGTACTGCATGGTTAAATCTTGTGTTTTTTACAGTTATTTGGCTCAGTGTTACAGCTCGGTGGGTTTTATTGTTTGTTTTGCTTTGTGTTTTTATTGCGTAGTCAATCACACAATTGATGTACGCAGCACATTACTAGCTAAAAGAAAGCTAACACTCTGTCTCTGAAATCTAAAGTGTGTACACGTGGACTGTCTTGTTTTAATGAAAGTCTGTTAAACCGCTGTGATATTTAAATACGAGTCAGAGCAGGGCTTTGAGTAACACTGGACTATTCACAGATGCTCCTTTCTGCACGGCTCTACATCATGTTCCTTAATTCCCAGAGCCACATCTCAATCATACTCCTTGCTAATTTGAGAGTCACCCTCATTTCATTTTAAACGATTCATTTTTGGCAAATTTGTAAATGGCCCCGATGTGTTCTACAATTTAGTCAATTACTGTTTCAGCCGGCAGCACTCCGGGGACCAGGAACGCACATCGCCTGGAGGTGCCATCTCAATAATTGTTTCAGAAAAGTTGGGAATGGATTGCTAACACTCTGTTCCACTTATTGAAATGTCAATTGGAGCCAAAACCCTTTTACTTCTCCTCTTACTGTTTCTCAATACAGTCTCTCTGAGTTCTTACCACAAAGAAACAATAAAACAAAGTTTGCTTTTAAGACATTAAATGATAAAATCCACAGTTGTCTGAATCTAACAGGGATCGTTTTCTGTTAGAACGATATGGAATGAAACTTCTTTTTATTTAATCCATGACTTGTACCTTTCATGTCAGCTGTCAACTAAAAGTGAGAGATATCTTAAAGGTTATACTGAAATTGTAGTTAATTAATTAGCTGGATGCAATTAAGAGATCATGATCATCAAAATAGGTCTTAATGGGCGCTAATTAAAAGCTGAAATCCTTTATTATGGAACCAAACTGTATGACCTAAAGACCCCAATTAATGAAGTTATTACTATCCTTTTTTTCTATTTTTTTTTTTTTTTTGCATTTGGATACCATTCAGTCAAATTCATTGGAAAACTTATTTTGGTTTGCAAAGTCACAAGGTCCCTGATCTGTAATCTGTTCAAACGAACACATGGTTTACTGAAAAAAAGAATCCAAAAGTGAAACTCTGTCCTTCACACAGTATGCTGTGGGTCAAAATTAAAGATGTAGCTGGAAGTTATTTAATGGGCTTTTGTGTAACCTTAGTAGTTGTACATAACAAGTCACATCATGGAACCTATAATGGATCTTAACAAGCACAAAAAATGTGTTTTTGTTCAGAAAGACAACCAGACTTATATCACAAACAAATTATTTTTAGTTTTTACAGGTCTGAATACATACTGCTTACTTCTGTGGTACAGTTACGAACAATAAATATCTAAGTTAGCTCTTTAAATGACCTCAGTTTGGAGAAATCCTGGATTTATTGTGAAATACTAAGTTAATGGTGTAAAGATGTATCGAATATTTTCACCGCAACGACATCTTGAAGACTACAGTTGTTTTAAGATGACCTCAATCCACTTTGAACGTGGGTCCACTTCCACCCTGTGGTAACCACAGTTCTTCTGAGTGAGGACACCTCAAAATCAGACTCCTGCTGTCTTAAAACAATGTCAGTTTCAAAACATTCACAAGGATTCATGCAGACACTATTTTATCAACTGTTACAACACTTGAGGTAAAAATGTTAGGTATTCCTGCTACAGCTACTTGTTACACCTAGCTGCTGTTATTTATACATGCAAATAACCACAAATTTCTATGTAAATAACGATGTAATGCAAAATGAACTGCGTTGTAAGTGTTTATAAAATAGCTTTTATCCAAATTGCTGTGAAATGTTTAAAATTGGAGCTGTTTTGAGACAACACAATGCTTTTAATTCTTGTCCCCGCTCAGACTAGCCTTCAGCTCGTCAGTCCTATCATCTTAAAGTCTATTTTTCCAGTGGGGCAGATATGAATTGTTCACAACTTTTTATAAGCAAATTTTGAAGGACGTATTTAACAGTTCAGTTTAACAATGATTTATTTTTAAAAAGGCTCTAATTTGATGGGTATTTTTCTTAAATTTATAATTTGCTTTTGTCTTATTTTTTACATTGTGAAAACACCTTTGAGGTTAGATTAAAATCATAAAAAGAATCCCATTAGTCAGAGCAGCAGCTTTCAGCAAACTTCCTCCCTCGGTGTTTCCAGCCAGTCTTTGTGGATAATAACGGCTGAATGTGTTCGGTCTGCACCGACGGGTCAGCTGCATCTGTCTGTTCTGATTACTGGACGGGTAATTCTGTGGTTCTGTGTGTAAGACCTTCAGCTCTATTCTATAATTAACTTTTGCCTGCGCCCATCAGCTTCCATTCCACACTTGATGTGTCCACAGTGACTGTTACACGCAGCCAGCTTGCCATTCAGTATGTATTAAGCTGTCAGAGTGGGCTGCTCTCCCAAGCCGCCTGTCTTCACTGAACAACCCAGCCTATTAACTCCTATTGACTGTGACACACATGTCCCTCCAAAATGAGCGGTTCCGTATTGATTTTTCCTGAGCACTGCTCACTTCCCCCTTTCGCGCCGCCAAGGGTGAGATCTTTATCCTGACTGATTGTATATGTTCATCGTATCAGAGTACTGTTGCCATTTCAGACCCCGCCACCCACTCCTGTGTGTCGAGGCTACTTGTGTGCGGCCACGTCTCAATGAGACAATTAAAAGGCCTGACTCGAACGTCCCCCTGTAAGACTGAGGTCAAATGGAGCTGCAGACCTTCCGCTGCAGCCCGTAGCATCCCTTTAGATTAATACAGCGCATGACATAAAACATGAGACATGACAGCCAGCTCCTCTCCCACCCCTAACACACAACCTCCCAATCAATGGAGCTGAATAGGAAGGTGCCATACCCGTTCACTGATGCTCTTTCTAACAGCCACGACCAGAATGAACTCTGACAGCACGTATCGACATCATATCAAGCTCCACCATTGAGATAAAAATGATTATCTGCTGGAGAAATCAGTTATTGACATGCTGCGGAATAGCTTCCACTCCTCAGAGGATTTATTGATACAGTTTATTGCATATAAATATTTATCTAATGTGTGTCTGAGATAGATTTGTACCATTTAGGTGCTTGTGTGTGGCCCAGTGTACGTTTAGTCCACCGAGGGCCATCAACGCCTCGCTCACGCTCTCCGCCACTCAAGCATGACTCTGCCTCTCCTTCGTGTTTGGCTTCTGTTTTTACAGGCAGCATGAAATTGCTTCGGCTGTTGTGACTCTGTCTCGAAGTTAATGGTAAAACATTGTTGTAATTACATTTTATTGCCTCTCACTGTGGAAAATCAAATTGGCTTTACTGCGGCCATCATATTGTAAATGCATGTAGACGTGCTACGTGCCACACCATCGGCGGAAGAGCCACTCAAAGAAAGAGTAAAACTCCAAATGCCCGAGTGGGATGTTACTCTTGTAAATAAAGGCAAAAGTGCTGCAGCCAAGTTTTTATTTAAAGCTCCAGTAAGGAACTTTTTCATTATAATGTGTTGTACGCAAGACCACTTTGGAACAATTTTTCAACAAATGTAAAAGTTTAAACCATTAATTTCATTTTAAAATGTCCAACATTTTGCTTTATGCATTTTTAAAAACATGTGTAAGATTAAACTTCAATCTGAATGCCAGCATCTACCTCACCAGAGCACATCTGCAGCAATTTTGTGTTTATTGTCACACAGTAGTTAAAATATGTTTATTATAATTCTGCTTTTTTTTGTACATATCAAAGAATAACATCTCTGTAATACTCAACATTTATTAATATATTACACTAGTAAAACAATAATACTTGAACAAGTTTAGATAGTGCACTTTTAAAGGGAGGTTTTTATTTTTTAGTTTCATTTGAAGTGGGATTCTGTGGAGTTGTTATGAGCAGTCAGTATCTTACCTGTAACTCTTTGAATGACTTCATAGATTAGTTCTGATGGGACATTTAAGCTAACAGCTTGTCCAAGCAGGGCCAAACCCAAAATGGATTGCTGTCATCTTAAAAATGAAACTCCAATCTTAGAAAATTCAAATGCGGTCAATGCAAAAACTATTTTAGCAACTGGTTAAGGGTACTCAACCAGAATAATTATTTGATAGAAAGGGACAACAATGTAAAAATTCATAAAACTGTGTATGCCTGAACTGCTTCAAATTTGTCATTTCTATACCAAATTACTTTTGCATCAGAAAGATTTTAAGCCAGGTCACATTTGACATATTGTATTTTGCAGCACGTTTTATGTCCTGTTATTTGGTAAAGAACCACAGACTACAGCCTTCATGTGAACTTTTGAAACTGGACTTGTTTCAGATTGACAATAATCCACTTTGAACTTAACCCGACTCTGAATGATTGTTAACTTCACGCTCAGGTCACAACTAGTATATTTCTCCAAACGAAGGAAGTTTAAAGAGCTAGCTGCAGCAGGTAAGATATACATTTTTCATAACCTTTCCACAGAAACTCTGGTAGACTCTGGACTGGTCTCAAGACTCGGCTTAGCAAGACTCCTCCTGTAAGGTGACAGTGTTTCCCAGCACACAGCCTCAGTTTTGCAAATTTTCTTAGCTACAAAACATTTCTGTTTAAAAGGGTTTTTAAAAACAAGTCCCTCAGACAAAAGAAATACTAGTAGCAGATTATTTTTATTTTATTTTTTCATCATAATATGATCGGACAGAAGTGACACACGGTGATATTTTCTGTTATTGATTTTTGCAGCCAAGCGCATGGCAGAATGACTTTTTCTCCTGGATGATGCACAATCACAGCCTCCTGAACATGACAGCCTGTTCTGGGGTCAAATACCTCTGTTTCCCATCCTCCGCTGTGTCTCTATTACAGTCTGTTGACTCTTCGGCTGACTTATTGACCACCTCTCATGCTCGTTACTACACACAGGACACACACTACTTTGCTGTGATTGATACCATGACTGCTCTAACGCCTCTACTGGCCCTCCCTCCTTCTTTGCTCTCCAAATCCTATCTGTGGTTTTAAAGCCATGAGTGGTTTTCATTAATGGTCTCTCCTGTTTATGACACCGTAATTAGAGTTGAGGAAAGGCACCTAACTACCACAGTTCCACCATTCTGAGAAAGTCAATATTGCAAGCCCGACAACTTCTCTCACAAGTGAGCCTTGTGGAAAATCTATATGCTTTGCTGCTCAGTCTTTATAATGCTGTTTTAGAGGAAGCCACTTGATTTGTTGGTGTTTTGCCCTCCTCTTTTAACTAATCCCACAGAATTGATTATGAAAACCAACAGCATCGTTTAGCTTCCAGCAGCACCCAAACAATACATGCTGTCGGGGATGTTTCCTCACTTGGTATCAGCAGTGTTTCTGAGCCTTATGGCCATTTACCTGCTTTCTAATTTGTTTTGTGCTGTTATATACTGGACATGCAGTGTCTCCCATAAAACCTTACCAGGCTGACTGCTACACGTGGGCTATTTTTGTGGAGCTGGTCATGGGGAAATATTGTATCAGATTGCTTTTCCAGAAAATAATTCTGCCAGGTGGTCTGTTGGGTGTTCCTCTGTGTAGCTGTCAGACATGATTGTGTTCACTTACACAGAAAACGAATTGTTTCAATACACACAAATCCACTTAAAAAAAATGCAGCAACTATTAAATACAGCTGTAGTATGTACCGTTGTGGGCTTCACCTTAGATGAAGAAATCTGGATTTGTTAAACTTGGGAATTTAAGCAGCTTGCATGAACATGGCTTAAATTTGTTTTAGTCTGAGACTATGGAGTCCTGGAGTAAGCCTCGTGAGAACACCTGGGTGAAGCTTCAATAGCCTAAGTGGGAGTGCAGCCTGTTGGTTTATTTTTGCTCAAAAAAACCCAGAGTTGAGTTGAGGACAGCATTTCTGGAGTGAATTTTGACACCAAACAATGGCTCCAGCTAAAAGAACTCGCTCAAAAAAACTATACGGAGTATGAAAAAAATTGTACTTAAACAAATGGTTGCAAACATATATTACATATATACACACTTGATTGAAAAGTGGTTCAAAAATAGGGATTAATATGATTATTATTATTGTGGAACAAAATAAAACTACATCTGAAAAACAAGATTCAGAGGCTAGAAGAGACTGATTTACTACTGGTGGTGGACCACCACCAAGGAAAGACAACACAGAAGCGTTGGGTGACTTGTTGTCTGTAATAAATATAGAACCAGCAGCCTCTGGATGGTATACCAGACGATGACCATGAGGACAGTGGACATGAAGAACTGAACACAAATGGTAAATACTGTATACCTCAGACAGTAAATCAGTTTTCTCCTTCTGTACAAATATTTTACTGTTTGTGTCTGTCTTTATTATTATTTCAATTTAAGGACCGCACAACTTTTTGTTTCTAGGATGTCTATGCATGAAAAACTATAGCCCTACAATTTCCTGAGCAGAAAATGAAATATCTGAAGGAGGAGCATGACAGAGCAGGACCACAAACTATATTTTAGATCAGCCTTGGTTGAGTTACTCATTTATTTTTGCTGCAAACTTTTACATTTTATACACAATAAACATTATTAAAGCAAATATAAGCCATAAACAATATACTCCATGGTTAAATACATCTTTATGTAACTGAAGTGCTGCAATGTGAAAGCAGCTCTGTGTGGAAGTCCTCATTGGTTGGTCCTTGCTACTGCTTTGGGCACATC
Organism: Kryptolebias marmoratus; assembly: GCF_001649575.2. Taxonomy (NCBI): domain Eukaryota; kingdom Metazoa; phylum Chordata; class Actinopteri; order Cyprinodontiformes; family Rivulidae; genus Kryptolebias; species Kryptolebias marmoratus. The sequence continues at coordinate 13,302,106 of NC_051440.1, read as the reverse complement.
TGCATCATCCTGATCTGGACAATCAGGCTGCTTCAGATAGTTTTGCAACACAGGTGTAGAAATAATCACATTGTAGCATCTTCTTGGCTTGAAAGGAAGTGTATTTCGTAAAAGTGGAATCAATTTTTCCATACTCTAAACATACGCTCAAGGATAGAGGAAATCATAATGAACTACTTGGTGACAGTGGATATAGTCAGGGTACATATTTATTCACACCATACAAAGATACAGTTCCTACGGTTCCTGTTCTTCTCAGCATCAGGAGTTGATAGACACTTGATGGCAACATGACATCCATCTTTACAGCCATTCACTCCTGGGAAGTGCCCATATTCATAGAACCACACTTTATAGTTGGCTTGCTCAGCAGCATCGGGGAACTTGATGTACAGGCTTCTCAGATCACAAACGGCACTGCAGTTTCTATGGACTGTTCTACACACAGTTGCTTCACTGGCACCACACAAATCACCAGTTTCACGATGAAAGAGTCCAGATTCCACGAATTTCAAAGTGATCTGAACTTGGAGAGGACTGGATCAAACCTCAGGCCTTCCTCTTTGATTCAGAGAGGAAAGTCTAGGCTCAAGCAAAGTAATTATTTCCAGTGCATTTTCTTTGGACGTACAAAAGCGGCCTCAAAATGTTATTACATGTAAGAGGTTCAATGGATTACTCCTTTCCACAAGTGCTCTTCTGCGTGGCCTCCTTAGTGTATAGTGGTCTGCATTTAGATATTCTAAATACTCCACTCAGGTAAGTTAAGTACACATGTTCATACCAAACAAAAATTAGATTTTTTTTTCAATAAAAAAAAAGGAAATACAAAACAATGCTATTTTATGTTGTTAATATGATGCAGGTGTTTGAAATGCAGCAACACATGCACATTCTTTCACACATGTTTTTGTGAATGTTCATTATTTACAATGATATGCTAGGTTTAAATTCACAGGATGACTTGTTTGCAACAAATTCATATCATATTTCTCGCTAATTATGAAATTATTTATTTGGCAGAAGTATTTTTTAATCTTTTCTAAGATTTGGCTTGTACAAAATGGTTGTGAAGATGCAGGAAACAGTCTCGTCATACAGATTGGATTTAATTTCAGATCATTTTCAGTTCGAATGCAGTTTAACCTGTGTCCATCTTTGCTGGACAACCATAATGAGCAAAATATGTTAAAACCACAAAATTACAATTTAAATTCTGCATATTTCTGTGGAATATCATGAAAACAACCATAAAAAAGAGGGGGGGGGGGGGGGGNGGGGGGAACTACACAATGTTCATACTTACTGAAACTGAAAAATGACCAGTTAGTAGCAGCTGAAACAATTTACCAAACTGTGCCACAAACTGGTCCTAATTAGGTCCATTTTCTAGACAATCCAAGTCTGGGGAAATGACTTGTGACATTACTGACCCACAGAAATACTGACCCACTTTACTTTTGGATTAAAAAAAAAAATGAATACATGAATGACTACTGGGGAAAGTTGGGAATGGTTTCCTCCAATAAAATATGTTTGTTAAGTCTTTTAAGTGGTAAAGGGCTTAATCTGTACCATGCCTGACTCACAGGGTGTGTTTTTAAAATTAAGTTAAAATTGAAGTTGGATTTGGTGGATTTTGATATAGTGTGCCACGTGGTCAAACAGAAACATACACCTTCATCAGACTGGCTACTTTAAAACATTATTATCTCCATCTCTTTATTTCTATTAATGGCAGCTCAGGCCTAAATGTAAATAAAATCTAAGCGATGATTTGAAGGATCAGGGTCACTTCATTGACTTTGCTTTTTGCACGTCTGCACACCCAAGAGAGAGAAGACCAGAAGATGTCCCCTGGTTCAAGTTTTTTGTGAAAACCAGTCCACGGATATCTGGACCGTGACAAAACACGACACAGCAAAGAAGGTGGTTTGGCTCACGAAGCTCTATAAAATTTTTTCTACCACTGATTATTTAAATGTTATGGTTTCACTAAAAATAAATAGTGAACAGGGGGCACCTTTTTCAATGACAATGATGACGAAAAAAATGGTTAAAGACAACCCATCTGAGGATGTGACTGCATTACTTCTAGATAGTCTGAACCAGAACAGCAGTCGCTCCAACACTGCAATGCACTGAAGCTGTGCTGCTATAAGGGGGAAAAGTAACTCTCTTGTATCAATAATAGAATACACTTGAGTTATCAGTAAGTTTTATTTTCCCTATGAATATCATGTGCATTGCAGTCATATTGAAGCATGGGAGCAGTGTTAATGAGGCCAGGAAAACATGTTGTGATGACAGCAGTCTAATGACTTCCATGACAGTATACAGGCACTGGTGTAATCACAACTAAATGTCAGACACCATAAGGCCCGGCGCATAATGGCTCCAAATTGATATCTCTCTCTTGCTTTAATTATGAAATGCAAATTATGCTTAAAAGGTATTGATTGGAGTTTAAAGGAAGAGCAAGCTATCAAGCTGAAAAGTGAAAGGAGGACCCTGGAGTCATAACAGACTGAACAGTTGTGTGTGTATCAGTGTGTGTGTGTGTGTGTGTGTGTGTGTGTGTGTGAAGAAAAAACAAGCAGCTATTCTCTGAGTGGCTCGGTTACTGTATGTTACATAAGACTGATTAGGGGCTAAGTAAGCATGAGGTTGAGATGAATGTCAGTTATGATCACAACTGCTCAGCTGCAGACTTCAGCCATTAATCAAAGCAGTCAGTCGGGGACCTGCAAAGCCTTTTTCAGGGTAACTGAATCCCCCAGAGTTAGGTGCGTCACTCACTTTGCCAGGCAGGAGATGAACCGGTTGAGGCAGAAGGACAGTGAAAAGTTATCTATCATGAATAAACTAGGCCTCTGAGAGCAGAGCGACAGGCCTTGCTTACACAGAGCTGAGTGGAGTCGCAGGATGGGACCTTGTCCCCGAGGAGACCCCACGTCCTGGGAGATTAAATGTTATTTGTTTGGGATCCTGTAAACATAAACCAAACTTACCTCACATCGGTTCACCCTTGACTGGAAACCTAATCGCCGTGACTGAATGAACCAGTGTCATAATTAAATCATCACTGCTTCGCTTTTACTCTGCTGCAACCTGAACCATGGCGGGAGAGGGACACGAGGAGCGCTGCACCGGCGAACGATGATGGCTCCGAGTTTCAGGAGCCGGTGGGACAACAGACACCCACCTAACACCCCCTCGGACCTTATCTGGATATCTGTACTGTCCCTCTCTTAGTTACTCCTACACCACCCTTACTTACAGCACTCCTTTTAAACATTGTTTAATGCCTTTGAGAGGAAGGGTAGAAATGTAGTTATTAATCTGCAGGTGACCTGCTCATTTCCAATCCCACTAACCTCAAACAGCCACTCCACTCCACCACACCCACCAACGCTTCTTCTGGCTCTTAAAACACTGAAACACATGTAGCAAGCAGACAAATAAGTCCCTGAATCTGTTTGTGTTCATGTCCTGTTTCTTTTGAATAATTAGGTCTCTTTTTGTTTACTTAAAATCTTTTAGTTATATTTGCATTCTTTTATTTTGTTTTGCATAAGTCTGAGTATATTATTGTGCTTTGGATTTTCTTTAATAATTTTTTTAATTTTTTTGTTATTTCAAAATCTTTTTGTGGTGGATTTGAGTCATTTATGCAGCTTTTTGTGGTTCTACCTCTGCTTGCGGCTGCACAGTGAAATGTCAGAGGTCACTTCAAACAAATGTTCTGGACCAGAGACCCTGTGACTCTCTGAGCCCACAGCCCTTTGCCCAACAGGCCTTTTCAGTAATCCCTTGCTAGATTTATGAGGAGGTTGTTTGAGCTGACACGAACAAAAATATCTGATAAAAAGAGCGACAAGTTGCTTACTTAATGTTGCTGCTGAAAATCACAATAAATTGGGAATGAAAGTAAAAACTTTGAGAGAGGCAAAGTTTAAAAGCAAAGTTTAAGCCCTTTTTATTGTTGCTGAACCTCTGGATCACCGTACTTATACTAAATGTTCCACAAAGCCCAGCCTTCAGCTAACAAAGCGCTAACACGCAGCCATTTCTGCTCTGTCTAACTCTTAATGCACGGAGGCGTGTTGCACTGCATGTGTAATGACTGTGTACGTATCAGAGTTCATCCTGTTGAACAGGGGATATTAAGGAGAGCAGCTACAAAGGCCGGACTTTAATTTGACCTCCACCTGCCCTCCTCTCCAGTGAGGTGCCTCTCAGAAGCAGGCTGGTGGTTTGGGCTCTTGGTGATGAATGGCTGTATTTGGTGGGCAGATTGTTACAGTTCCACACTAATTGAGGGGTCAACACAAGGAGCAAATGTGGTAATTGAGTCACTTGACTGTGGCTGTTGAGCTTTCCAGATCTCCCCTGACCCTGTTGGCTGCCTTAGAGTCTAATACAAAGCCCCTCTCACCTTTGTTTTCACTACACCTCCCAAACAGTATTATTGTCTTGCTATGTAATTACTTTTTAATATATTGTTGTAGAAAAATAACGTTCACTGATAGACTTTGAGATGTCCTCATTAGATGTATCAGAATTGCCCTGTAAAATGAATATCTTTTCACAGTTCAATGTTAGGTCTTGCTACCCTCTAAGTGATACGGCCATCCAGTTATGATAAGATTGGTGGCATTGGTTATGTCTTACTGATAAACTTTGTTTAAATTAGCACTCTTTGCTAATCTGGGGATAGACAGATTCTGCTGCTAGGATCTGTCTCATCCTTGGGATGTTCTGCTTTTGTAATAAATTAAAAATTAAATTTATTTACGTAAAAGTCCAAATGAAATTCAACAACTCTTTTTTCCAGGATGTCACAATTTTCATCATCTGCACAACCCAGTCCTCCTTTCCATGCTCGTCTCTGTGGGTTCTTAATCGGTATGAGTGTAAACTGGTTTTGCGCCGAACGTTTTTACATGTTTCTGCTGAGATATTTTTGTAGGGTTATTTTTGCCTCGCTCCTTTTTGGCAGAGACAGTTCCCGTGGTTTTGGACAGAGTTTAATGGATCCGCTGGCCTTTGAATTTGCTTTGCTCCTGAAACACGCGTTCAGCCGAGACTTGGGCTGAACACCATCCATTTACACCTAATGGCCATTGCTTTCGGATGTGTTGAATTGTGAACAACTGGGTGTGTTTTGTGTGGGTGTGTGTTTGTGTGTGTGTGTGTGTTGTGTGTGTGAAAAGCTACAAGGACAAATGCATTCTGCATTTAATGAGTGTGGGCCAAAAGGGAGCCCGGGTAGTTAAAATTGAGAGTTGGCGAGACTATTTTGTCCCTTGTTACCTGACTCTTCTGTTGCACCTTTAAACTGCAACATGCCACTAAACTACTCTGATGGTCTCACAGGAGAGATGTAGAGGCAGCAGCCCTGTGCGAATGGGATTGATGGACCACATAAAACTCTGAGCTTCATCCTGCTTAAATGCTTTTGCACTTTAAATCTTTTCTACTACAGCACTGTAGGAAGAGCACAGACTGGGGAAGATTTATCAAAAAGATTGCTAGAATGCCATCTGAACTGTACATGTGCTTCAAGTGTGCAAATACTTATTTTATTAGGTGCACAGGTACAAAACAAAGACGAGCCTTCTTTGTTTATTTCCCAAAAGCCTGCATGAATGTCGGCTATTGCGCCTCACTAAGATGTGATTGGTTTAATGCACAGAAATATGGATGTTGTAATTACCATTTGCACAAACAAGACACCGGCTTCATTGATATGCTGCTCCTGATAAGACAAGAGCCTGGCAGTGAGACAATGGTGGAGGCCACCAGGGGCTCACCAGCAGCAGGGACACAGGACTGTCCTGCCTCCTCCTTCAATGCAGGAGAGCAACAAAAGCTGCCCGTCATTCATGGCACACAAGCGTTTTTAATTAATTTTCACTCGGCTCTCCTCAAAGTGCCTGTGTTGTGATGCTGACCCCCAGATCTGAATAAAGATCCTCAGCTCAGGCTGTCAAAAGGTCAGTGGAGCAGACTCCCTGAGCAGCAGCCCAGTTTTCTAAAGTCCTGAACTCACGAGGCTGTGACCCCTGTTTTAGCTGGGAGGTCTGTGAAGAAAATGGTAACACCGTCAGGCTTCTGCAAGAACATCCATCCATTAATTTGCTTTACCCACTCCATCCTATGCAGGGTCTCGGGGAGCTGGTCCATATCTCCAGCAGTCATTGGGCAAAATGCAAGGTACATCCTGAACAGGTCATGAGTCCATCACAGAGCCACACAGAGACAAATAACCATTCAAACTTACATTGTTAGGGTTAACATAGATTTACCAGACTGTGGGACAAAAGTCAATCCATGTATAAAAATACATCAAAAAATTACTTTTATTTAATACAGCTTGTGTTGTGATTTATTTAAGGTATATAGCAAAATGACATGATAGAACATGAAAGTAAAATAACTGTGTCCTTTTGAGCCACTTTTGAATTCATTTTCTGTAAATTCTAACATTTTTTTTTAAATAAGTTGAGCAGGTTAGAAAAATACAACTAAAAACTAATGCACATTTTTTAATACTACCACTTTGGTTAGTGTAGTATTTTGTTTGTCAGGGTTAATAATACATAATGAAACATATTACTCAATAACAATACTCCACCTTAAGTTTTTATAACAATTTCAGGATTCAGATTTGCTTGGCAGGTCAGGTTCTGAATTTAAAATGCAGGCTTTTGCAAATCAATTTTACATTTAGCCATCTATATAAAAGTTAATGAAATACGTTTGAGTTCTTCAAATTAAAATTACAAGCCGGTAAGACAGAACAAGAATAATATTTCACCTAACATATAAGTTTGGATTAACCCTTTTCTTTGGGTTCATTGTGTTTAGACTGATAAATTTAAGTGTTTATTTGTAGTTAATTATCTGACTGCATGAAGTATTGATTAATAAACAATACATTCAAATATTCGTTCACTGATATGAAGTGAGATAGGGTTGGAAATAAATAACAGACATGTGTTATTTCTTTTTTTGTTGTTTAAGCAAATGATAAAACTTTCAAAACAATAATTTTACTTTTAAAGTATATGATTTAGTTTTACATCTTTGTACTGAATTACAACCCCAGAGCTAAAGATTTTCAGTGACATTCTCACCTCTAATACAAAAGTCCAAATCTAGGCAGCCTTGGATAAGGAGGATAAGAGTTTATCAAATTGCTGTTGTCTTAAACCCATTCTGATTGGGATTACTACACAGCAGTGGTCACACCCACTTGGTCTGTAAGTGTATAGGTCCTTATGTTTCCACCTTGCACCCCCAGAGCTTTGTGTTCTGCTAAGGGCTTTGGTGGATAAAAGGAAGTGGGATTTGTGATATTTGCTGAATGTACCAACTGTGTTCAGGGCGGCTTATTTTAAAGAAGTGCTCTTGGTTGGTATTCTTAACCCTCTTTTGTCTCCATGGGGAGTCGAATTTAGTCTGATTAACAGATGTCTACAATGTTGTTGGAGATGGAGGTTTGGGGGTGGATGGAGAGCGTTCTTCAAAGCCATGTCATGATGCAAGTTGCTCTTTGCCGCAGCTTTCCATGATGAGATTAGACTCAGAACCACCTGATCTGCCACTGATGGTGATGCAGAAAAGTGGTTTGATCATATCCTGTCATCCCATCTCTGGAATACAACAAAACTCAGAGGGAGCAGCTGAAATCTAAGCTGAGATTTAATTCTGTCTGAGCAACATATTTAACAATACCAGATGAATTTTGGCTGATCCAGCTTGGTGTTATTTCAGCAAGGTTTTTGAATCTGGCCCTGGTGGCTGGATAAGATTTCCTGGGGTCTCTAAAAGCTTCTGATCTAATGGTGGACCATTTTGCTCACAATTAATAGAGCTCCCCACGAGACCGGGAGCCTATAGACTTGTGGAAATACTGGAGCAGCCTTGAGGCAGCTAGCTAGCTGTGGCTTTCTTCCCCGTCACTCACATTTGTCGTAATGGCTCGAGAGCCTCACCGGTTATTCCCCGATGTGGTGCGTATGCATGAGTGTGTGTGAGCCCGCTGCCCCAAGCATGTCTCATTTCAAAGTGCTGTCACTCCTTGCTTCCTGGCATCTATTAACATCCACCATTATCATGCTAATCTACATTGTATGATTACATAAAGTAATTTATGCACAGTTCTATTCCATGGCTGCATAGAGAGGAACACTCCTATTGTTGAATGTTTTAGAAAGGACATTTTATGATCATGGCACTCACTCTTTTAAAATGTTTTTCATTGAGTCTTATCTGTATTAGTTTTTTTTTTTTTTTTTTTTTTTGCACTTTTTTACACTTATCTCCTTACTTCACTAGGAAAATCCATAAAAGTTCCAACAATGATTTTGAGACCTCCACCTGGTGAGAAAATAATAGCAACCATCCCTAATTGAGCCATGCTGCTTTGTTCATGAGGAGAGGATGAGTTGGGATCACTTTCCAGGCGAATTCTCTTTAGCTCCATATTGGAGATGGCAAAAATGTGTTTTGTGTTGAAAGCAAGAGGGCAAGAGATGAGCTTGCTTTCTCATTTATTCACAGCTAGTGGACTAATTAGGAATGCAGAAGGCTGTTAAATTAAAACTGAATTGCACTTATTAACATTTTAACTACCAACCCCACCCTCTTTAGACACTAAACAAGGACAGTTTCGGCTCTAATATGCCTGAAGAATCCCGCCGAGGGGGGCTCTTTATGCTTCTCTAAAACAAAGACGTTCTTTAAAGTAAGATCTCCCTTTTGTTTAAACAACCAAGCATTTAACATTCAGCGTAATACACCGAGGCTTCCTGCGTGCTGTCAGGAGACACACCACCGGAGCTTCTCAAACTCTCTGCTTAATGGAACTCTATTTGTGGTCAGATTGGATAGCTAATGTTGGTCCCTTTGAGGGTAACTCTCCAAATTAAATAGCATGGATTCACATCTGTCAGACAAAACCAGGAGACTCTTTGTAATCAATGACCCAAACCAAGAGAGGCTCCACAGGGGGCACATCTGCTTTGCTGGCAGCAAGCATAAGAAGCCACCAGGGATGGAGGCAGCTCACCTGCACTAACAGCCACACTGTGCTGGACTCATGAAGCAGACCAGAACTGAGGAAGGAGCGCTAGCAGGGTTAATGCACATTTATAGAACGGGTCAAACTACTTCAGCCAGGCACTGATTTATAATGCAGGAGCGCAATGTCACTAAACTGTAAAGGGAATTCTTGTTTTTCTGTGCAAACATTGCCGTCGGTGTTGTGTTAGAACGTTGAACCCCATTAATTTTATCACTCCCCCTCTCTTGTTTCTCTACGTCTCTAAATTTTGTTTGGAGGAGAGACTAGCGAGACCTCCTGCTGTTGCGGAGAATTTCCTCTCGTTGTTAATTTTCCCTGCTCCATATGGCGCCACAGACACTTCACCTGCGGGCTGTAGCAGGCCGCGCGGCAGCCAGAAGACATCCTCGGGCTCAGGCTGTCATTTGCACAGGCCCGTGCATCTGTCTGAGCAGAAGAGAGCACAACAGAACACAGAGAGCTCCTACCTTCACCTCACAGCCTGAGTCCAGCACCATTCACCCGATTAAATCAGACTCTGACACATAGTGAAATCTGAACATGGTGTCGGTCTCTGTTATTTTACAGCTCCATCTGTATTTTGGAAGCTGGAAAACAGCCAAAAATATCATGCCAAATGTGTGTGCATATGAGTTTGTCTCTGAGTGTGTGTGTGTTTTCAGGGGACTTGAAGTTTGCCTATGGCAGATCCATGGAAGAGAGGGTTTCATCCTGGTTTGTCATTGATTAGAGAAGGGTCTTTAATTCCTTCCCACCCCATGTTGTGATTCATTTGCATTTTGTGTCAGGAGGTAATGGAGTTTTGCTCCACGGTTTGCTCTGAAAATCGTGAAGATGTGGTCTAATGTGCATGCAGCCGCTAGCAAAGAGCTTTCTGATTGATTAGATCGCTTGCGTTGGCTCATTTTTTTTCCTCTTTCTTTCTCATCTTTGATAAGACTGTGTGCTCCCCAAACTCTGCAGTAAGGGAAGAATGTGAAGACTCTAATATAAATGTCATGATGGTTTTCACACAGATAGCTTTGCAGGTAAAACTAAAATGGTTTTACACTCGATTTGTACAGTAGATGTCTGGTAATCAAACCCTTGTGTGTGTTGAAAATATGCTACAAAAATTTTTTGCATGGTACGCTGCCATGAAAGGCGGGTAATCATGTAATTTCTTGTGTCTGTGTGTGTATTTGTTTGTCTGTCTGTTAGTAAAATATCTCATGAACAAGTGGACGGATTTTAACAAAACTCGGTACATCTACAACTGATTAGCTTTTAGAGTCAACCTAATTCAAGATGGCCCCTGCAGCTAATTGAGTTAAACAAACACGAAAATGGCTACAACTCAGTCAAGTTTACAGATATTGGAGCAAAATAGGGTGTGATTGTAGCTATGGATTGCACAAGATTAAAGCTTTGACATGCAAGGTGGGGGTGGTTGATTTGCATCACTTCAAGGAATGCTTGTTTCATTTTATTTGTGTGTGAAGTAGCTTATACTTACACTTGTAAAATGTAAAATGATCCCTTTATTACAACATCTTTAGCCAAGCTGTACACACATATCACAAAGTTATTTAAAAATGTATCATGATTTTACATTATTTTCATCCAGCTTCAGCTTTTATAATAAAAAAAGATCATGCTTTTTTTCCCAATTTGGTTCTTACTACTTGAAAACTCTGTGTTTTTGTACTTGTTCAGTGCAGTGAAGGCTGTGAGCTGCCATTGTCTCAACTCATTCCACGACATGCCCTCATTTCCCATGAATCCTAAGGAGTTCCTGCTCACAGAGGTCTGACTTTCCCATTATGGCTGAGATGAGATGGGAGGTTAGGGGAAGCTACTGGCGCAGCTGGATTGGCTGCGCGTTGGTTGGCGAGCGGGGCTGGCTTTCTGAGCAAAGTTGGAAAAATGTGGTGATAAAATTTGTCAGCCTCTGGGGGAGGCCGTGTTCAGGGTCACGGCTAAATCTGTGCGCCACGGGGCAAAAGGCTATAGCTCATAATTCCAGCACAGACGAGCAGAGAGCTGACCTCAGAGCGGTGCGGATCTCTGCCCACCTGCTGGATAGTCAGCGGGAGAACAGCGAAGGCAAAGAGAGAGACAGCGGAGGTCTGTCTTGTCATTTCTACTTTTTCCCTCTTGTCTTGGCCTGCCTGTAAAGAAACCTGAGCGTCCTCGTACACTATCTGCCTCTTTACTCCTCCTCAAAAGAACAAAGCTGTGAAATCATCTAATAAAATGCTCAAAAAATCTTCTAATCAACAAGAAAATAACTCAAATATCTAAAATAACAAGACTCTCACCCCTCATATTGATGTTCTATTATATTAAACTGTGGCATCAACATTCAATCACATTAATACAGCTTACCTATTGTGAGTCGTGGCTCATTCAGTTGATAAATATGTAAATTGAAAATGTTTTATAGTTGATAGCCAGCAATAATCTCATTTAGAGGACTTTAAGCAAATTAAATGAGAAAGTGCAGCTCATAGCAGTTTGGAATGACTGTTGTGAATTCATCTCTGAATTAAAAAGGAAATGAACAGGGGACAGAACTTGTGTTTTTTTTTATTGCTAATGTTAATGAAAAATGTTATTGACTTGAACAAATGGAGAATACACCTGGAAATGTATATTAAAACGTCTTTCCAATTTCTCTCTCTGTGTAGTTTGCAATTATAGTTATTTCTGCAGTAGTGGGGGGAATTAATTTTCCGTGCAGACTGATAATGCTAGCGGTGGAAGAAGAATGGATATTGCGCCGGATAGGGGGTCTCTGGGTATTTACAAGGTGTGGAGGGAGCAAAGCTTTATTTAATTGAGAGAATGAATCAATAACAGCTGCAGCTCTTTGTCAGAGAAGGCCTTGCGAAATGAGCAAGTGATTTAATGTGGACAATCTGTGGCCAGATGGATTGCTGATTGAAGGGCTGCTTTCTTGGTGAAAGAACATCAAGTGTGGCCTCATGCAGGTGGATATCTTAAAAACTTCAAAAACGAAAAAGGAATGGCACTATCCATTGAATTTTTTTTTTTAAGGAGCAGCATAAATAATATGTCAATGCCGTCTTTTCTCCTCTCTAGATGATGACAAGATCATTTGCTGCTTTTTTGTCACTTGTCGTTCATCGACACGCGCAAATATTTTTAAATCAGTAATAAAAGATAAGTAATTTCAACATGTCCTTCCAAATTTGAAGTGATCTATTCTGCCGAAGCATTACCAGAAAACACTTACTGTTAATGGCTTCAACACTCGTGTCCTTGTGAAGGTTTGAAAAGTTTTTTTCTTTTTTTTCTTTTTTTTTTTGGCCTTGTTATAACTTTAAAGAAACTCTTTTCCTTTGTAAGAAAAAAAGCTCTCAGTGCATATAAATAGACACAAAAATGGGTTATTCCTCACTGCTAGTTGCATCTTACGATGGAGTTGTTCACTGCGGCTGGATTTTGGTAAATGTTTTCTCAGAACTCACGTATATGCACCATCGCTGAAATCCTTTTCAGGGAGAGAGAGAGAGAGAGGGAGAGAAAAAAAAAGAAAAATCAATCTTTAAGGTAAATTAGTCTCCCTGCACATTGGCAGGCATCCCAGTATGTAAATTCATGTTCTAATTCACAACATGATTTCATCTCAACTTTCAGGCAAAATGAGATTTTAATTGAAAACGAGATCTTCCATAGAGTATCTCTCGCAGGAGACGTGTGACAGGGGAATGATACTTTTCACAGATTGTTTTTAAGAGACAAGAACACTTTTGTTTTTCCTTCCTTCCTCCAAGCCATTTACAGACACATTGTATGTTTCTCGATGTTTGCCCACAACCTGCAGGTTAGTGAAAAAGGAGGTAAATTAGCATTGTGTCTCAGCTCTTTGTCCGTATCAAGAGGCGAGCTATTAACATTTGTGTATTTTCATTATGTTAATGGAGTTAGCACATGCCCACAGATTGCCACCGCCGCTGCAGTCATTTTGTCTTGCTGAACATAAAGTGTCCGAGTGGGTCATTTTGATTATGACACACTAATTACATATTGGCTCCTCTGTCTGTGTATCCCCCCTCCAAAAAAAAAAGCCCAACTCAAAGCGACCTACAGTCTTTAATGGTAAGCTTTTATGAGTTGGTAAAAAGGAAATAGCAAGAAAAAAAAAAATCTCTACCTATGTTCCTGACGGCTATGTTGCACTCATGCTTCACTGCTTCCCTTTAAACTTCCTAAATTGTGTTTCACAATAAATAGATGCCCAAGCCCTTAACTGCCAGTATTAAATTAGATACCATTAGATGTAATAGAAAATTCTCCCCCTGTAATATTTTCATAAGAGTTTGAGGCGTTTGATTAATCTGACCACATTTTATTGCATTAATGATTTTTTCCCCCTCTTCCACTCTGCTGTAAAGACATTGCATACAGGCTAATGCTGTTTTTTTTTTTCCTTCTCTCCCCTCTCTGCTCACTCTCATTCATCCTCAGCCGTTATTGCAATGCATTGTTGATGAGGTGAGTCGGCGTCTTATGTGCTTTCACTCCTAAAGTCATTCCTAATGGAGTGGAAACCTTATATTTTGTTTCCTAATGAAGCACAGGAGTGGCAGACAGCTCCGCTTGGGCTGTCCTATGGCTGCCTGCAGGTTGAAGCCACCGGCCCGAGCCAAGCTGCTCTCAGGGAGCCAGCAGGAGATGTTGGGCCGGGCCAACAGACAGCTTATGTATCTATATATTCACAGGCTGCAGAAAGAGCGTGAGGAAAATCTCAAGTTAAATAAATTTAACTCCAAAAGCGGAAGAAATTGTTAGGTTCAGGGCATTGTTTTTTTAAACTCTGTGCAGGTGTTAAGTAAGTAAAGAACTGTTTCGGTACTGAAAGTTAAATTACAGAATATGCAACACCCATTTTAGAAAAGATAAGTAAATAGTTTTAACAGTATTGAACAGGCCAAGTTTAAACATTTATATCTTAGGGTGTTGTTTTTCTATTTTTAGAATTACTTGTTAGTGTTATTATAAAGAGATCAGTTTTCTAAGAACAGTGCTAAAGCCAGCAGCTGCACAGTTAGCTTAGCTTAGCACAAGGCTAGGGAATTTCTGAAAACAGCTACCAAGGTACTGTCAACCTAACAGTTCCTAAAAGTCTTTTTTTTTTACCCCAAATAACAAAAGTCATATATTTATATTACAAATAAATGAGGAGTCAGTAGGTAGGAAGGTTTAGGAGATGTCTAGAAAGAAACAAAACAGACAAAATAATAAACGTTATCTTTGCCTTTGTCCTCCACTAATGTTACAGTAGCAGTTGACGTAGACTGTCTGCCTTTTCTGCACAACATTACTTCTGTCTAAATTTGGTAGATGGATTTATGGGAATTAAAACATAAAGAGAAGCCAAAGTATTTGACTTTACAGCTTTACAAAGATTAAGACTTGCCTACCAGATGCGAGTATCAGCACAAGATGCCATGTTCATTTACAGTGGGAAATTGGGTTATCAGGATGCTTGTCCAAGCGGAGATGGGCAGATTTGAGATCCAGCAGGATTCTTTAGGTTGCTTTTGTGTGTAGGCAGGTGTAGGCAGGTGGTGCCAGCGATAGATTGGCAACTTTTCCTGCTGCCTGCTGGATTTTACACTGTCTGATGTTGTGCTTGTTAATAGCTTCATTTGTAGAACAAACTACTGAACATCTTTTTTGGCCAAAGTCAATTTCATAAGCTTCCGTTGTTAAAGCCTAGAAAACATTTACAGTCTATAATACCGCCACTGGTTACACCTCATACTGCTTGAATTACAATATTGTGAAAAGCCACTGTGGAAATTAAGCCTAATTTTGTCAATAAATAGTTGTGTATCTCAGCTTCATGATGGAAAATTTCAAGTAATGAAAACTCCAACATCTCACCTGTAGGTTACATATAAATGAATAGACAAACCCTTTGTTCCATTAATGAAAAATAGTTTTGGGGACTCAAATATGTCTTTTGGTCGTTACTATAATGACATTTATGGAGCAAGAAGAGAATGTATTTGCATAAGTCGGTGGAGCTTAAAGGTAATTCTTGAATGTTGATTGAATATTTCTTTAAGCATATGAACAGCAAAATACATGGTAAGTACCCCCATATGTACCCTGTTGGTACCCCCATAAGTAAGTTGTAGGTAACCTGTAATTATTATATGAGTACCCCCTCCATAAGTACCATATATTTACCCTGTAAGTTTCCTTATACATACCTTGTAAATACCCTGCAATTGTTCTTAATGTACCCTCATACATACCCTGTTTGTGCCTCTGTAAATGCCCTATATATACCCCCGTAAGTACCTTGCATTTACCTTGTACCTTGTATGTAAGTACTCTGTATGTATTCTGTCGTTACCTTATAAATAACCTCATAGGTACCCTGTATGTACCCGTGTAAGTACCTGTAATTGCCCAGTAATTTCCACCATACATACCTTAGAAATACTGTGTAATACCCTTTAAATTTTACTGGGGCATATCAGATTTATACTTGTGCAAATGCCCCAGTAAAACAGGTCTGGTAACAGATAGCAGCACTGAAACAAGACCAGCATCTGCCCTGCAGCAGATCAGTCTTTAAAAAACTCCATCAGAGTAATACAGTGAAGTGTCATCCAGTCAAATCATCAACAGCAATTTAATTTGGATGTGATGGCTCTGACTATTCACTGCTCAGAGCTCAGTTTAACCAGAGCAAAAGCAACAATGAGTCTGAGCACTCTGTGTCTGTGGAAAGTCTGAGCTACTCTGAGCTGACGTTTCACAGCAAGGTCACTTTTAAAACAAAATGTCTCCTCTGTTATCTAGGTCGCAGCGCATTCTGTTACTTTCTCCGAAACTTCCCTCCTTCCTGAATTCGTGCCGCGGCTTATAATTAAACACACACAATTATCCCAAATTTAATGGGATTCCAGGACTGGGCTTTTATTTAAGAGGTAATGAATAATATTTTAATTGCATATGTAACTGTGAGAACTAAATGTGCTTCTCTCATCACTTGTAATTACTATCCTAGCGTGATTCAGAGAATGCAGTCAATATCTCCCGAGTCTCTCTTTTTTAAATTTATTTTTAAGGTTGCTGTAAAAACAGTTAATTCTAAAATGACCCAGTTGGGGGGAAAGAGGAGGAATAAGCACATTTAAAACATATGGATGTTGTCCCATTGTTTTTTTAATGTCTGTAATTAATGATATAATGCGTGCCTCTGAAGTAGTTTGACCTCTGATACAATGATTATTCAGAGTGTAGCAGCATCAATCAAACTGTGGTTTTCTCAGATCTATTTCTGTACACCCCCTCAGGGACACACGGAGCACCCACTGTATCCTCATTTGTATTCAGCTGACCATGGCCTTAAGAATGAATGATTTAGACATCTATATGTCAGGACGAGACTCAGACATGTAAGATTTTACTATCCACGGCTAAAAAGAACAAACTGTATGGTTCGCTGCCTCAAATTCTGGAAAAAGTCATTTTCTTTATAGGATTTTGGTGTATTTACTGCTTCTTTTTCTCTGTGTTACACCTTGGATACAACATATATTTCCTCACACTGAAGAGATGATGTGTTTGTGTCCAGTAATAGCAGGCTCAATGATGTTTTTCACCCTCTCCACATGATAATATGAATGTTTGCCTTTTGGATGAAGGACTGGCCAAATTGTTTGGGCTATTTGGAAGAAGGGATATGCATCACTGCCCAGCCTGGGGTTTGGAGGTAGTGTTGATGTCCCACTCCAGCAAGCATCCAAGGCCCTCCTTTGGGATAGGCGTATTAGAACAAGCAGTTGCATTGTTAATTTAAATGGCTTAATACATCACTCTAAGGTAATAGAGTGATGTGAGCAGCAGAGGGAACCCGTACAAGAAAGAAGGGTGCCAAGGGGTGTTTTTTTAATACCAAATCAAATTGAATCCCGTGTTAGCTCACTTTTGTGCTTTTTCAAGCAGCTCCCAGGCTATTAACAGAAAGCAGCAGCAGGATCGGTTCAGTCTTTCTGTTCTTTACTTTCACCGCAGCTCCCAGATGTTAGGTCTTTGTCTCACCGCTGATCCCTGGCTGATCTATGATGTTGTCTCTATTCCGCCTCCAGTCCACAGTGGCCGTGTGTTGTGTTATTGGGTCAGGTGAATCTATCAAGGACAGAGAGTTGGGCAGTTCACACACCGGGGGGATAATTACAGGGTGATTGGTGTCCTCACGCTCTCTGCTCTCACTATCTTTGTCTCCTTCCTGCGAGCCTTGTCCTTACATAAACACACACAGCATGTGTCACATAGTTGAGTCAACTGAAAAAAGAAAAGAAAAACAAGCTTCTCTGTCCTGGGATTCTGGCCCTTTTACCTTTTCTATCTCTGGGGTCTAGTTTTAAACATCTGTGTTTGTTTGATAGTAAACATGTACAACCATTGTTTACAGATGTTTGTGTACTTATTTACAACAGCTCATTGAAAAGAACACAAGAGACTGCAGCCTCAAAAATCCACTGCTGCGATTACTAACCTAACCTCCCTCCCACAGACAGTTCGTCACAGTTCCAGTCGCACATTTTTAGTGTCTGATCCCTCACATCTGCATGTCCTTCCTGGGTTATAATGACACACTCTCACAAGCTGCCTCTCAGGCTGAATTAATTACTTTGTAAAACTAATTATTGTTTTGACCTTTAAAGGAATAGTTTGATGCTTTTTTGGATGCTTTCATGCTGAGAGGTTGCTTAGAAAAGCAACAACACCCATGTCTGCCCTTCAGAAGTAAAGCGTCAGAGCTAACCATTGCCCTAATTCTAACAATTTGCACTTAGTGTATTTTTGTCATGAAATTCAATTATTTATTTTGTTTTTGACTTGTCAGCCTGTCATTAGATTTAGAATTCAAGGGATTCATAACAAAATGGTACTTGAATCTTGAATAAACTGTCTGGCTGTGGAGAAAACAGTCATTATTCCTTTATTGTATCCATTTCTGAGATAAAATTGAAGAGTTGAAGTGAGCTGACCTCTCTTAAAAATACAAATTCTTACAATTATCATATTTTTATCTCTCAACCTCTTGCCAACCTCTCCCTTTGTTCAAGGTTTCTGCCACTCCAGAACTGTGGTGAACTCTTTTTATGTCTGACTGGAAAATAAAACAGATAACAAAGTAAGAGCACCTTAGTGCAAACATAAGCTTTACTTTCAAATATCAGTTCTTGCTAAAATGTATTTTGTAATGATGGGAAAAAAAAATCATAGGTCTGAATTTTTTTCTTATTGTGTGATTAACATGGTGGCATGATCTTTGTATGTGTTTGAGTGGATCAGCTCATCAGGTGTAGAGATTGCTAAGGGGTCAAGAGCAAATTCACAAGATATATCAAATATATTTTATGGAGCTCTTGGCAAGACTGTCAAAGAGCATTTCTCATAGTGTTTTCAGTAGCTTTAAACTTCAAACTGCACTTCTTGACTCCCATATATGTTGGCTACATCTTGTATTTGTGTGGTGTGTTTGCTTTTCAAAGTTTGCCTCCTTTAAACTGTGTTATTTCCCCCCTTCTTTGTTAGACATGGTGATGACAAGTATGTTAAATGCCTTAAAATGCTTGTGTGATCTTGATGGAATTCTCTGGTTTGCTGTTCACACATAGATATACACTTTGCGCTTCCTGACTTTGAAAGCTGTCAACAGAGCAGCAGCAGGCAGTTTCAGAACTCTGGACAGTTCCTCTGCAGAAACCTGCAGCGGGTGGGGGATGGGGGTGGGGGGTCCAGCTGGGGACTCTCACCTACCCCCCTGTAAGTCTCACTGGGGAGACCAAGAACAGAGTCCAGAACTGAGATTTGCCACCTCCACGCCATGAGTCTGAGCATGTGTGTGCGTGCCCACATGAGCCCTTCCCCCACATTTGTCGCATATCATCCACCCAGAGCCATTTCTATCTGTATGGAAATTTGGGCTCCACAGCTGGAATCCCACAAAGAACTGTCATCCACTAATAGTTATTATCGCTTTGGCCTGCTCCCGCACAAAAACCCCTGCAATACAAGCACATCGCATCTTTATGGTAATGCCCTACAATATAGCCCCGAGCTATGGTGCATAGACCTTTGTTATCATTACGATAATTCCCGTTCTCACTTGACTCCTCATTACACTTTTGAAAACTGCTCGGGGTTGGATGTAGACAAATTCCTGCATCTTCCTTTATTGCACTGCCACATACACAAAACCTAAAGTACGCCAATATAAAAGCAGTCAGTATGATTAAAAAATTATGTTTAAGTGCTGTTGTTATAAATTAATGTTAGAGAGGCCCGTGTGCTGCACTATTAGCAATCATAATGCTGTTCGTCTGTGTAATAGTTTCCTGGCTAGTTTGTCATCTTTATACAAAGCTGTGTTCTAATTTATAATTTGAATAAAAGTATGAATAAAAACCAAAATAAATACGTTAATGAGAAAGTCAATAGTAGGATTTATTTTCAAGTCATTTAAAAAAAACTTCTCTTTTTCGATTTTTTTTTGTTTTGTTTTACATACAGGAATTATTTGAAGTAAGGTAAGATAACATTTACTGGATTTCAAATAGATATGACTGTGAGGCTTAGATTTACTGTTGAGCATAGTTTAAGCTCAATTCCGCTGCCACAATATGATTTTTATTTAATTCATGTTTTTGTCCAACATGAAAGAGCTTTTCTCCCACAAAAGCTGTGAACTTTCTCTTCAGACTTGTTTAAGGCTAGCTTTAGTGACTTACCAAATGTAATTTAATTGTGTGTCATAATATTGGACAGTAAATGTTGTAATTTAAACATTTTTTTGGCAATGGATGACTCACATGAGGTTGACTTTGTCAGACAGGAAAGCAGCTGATAAATTGTTTCAGGTCAGCTCTTGTCTTACAAGAAAACCTCACAGAAACTTGGCAGCATGTGTCCTTGCACCTCTCCATGAATGCCCACACAAGGCCCCTGGATTGCACGAAATAATAATAATAGTTGCCGAGTGATTGGCACAGCTTGTCTCGTGCAGCCTGTGTCCCCACTCTTGAAGGCTCTCCTCGGAGCTCCCTCATTGTCACACAGCCTTTTAGCACCTTTGTTCCTGCCTTCCCCCAGGACCTCACAGCTCACCATTGGCAGATGAGTCCCTGTCTGTGACAAAAGGGTCCCTGTGCTCAGCCTCATTTGATGCAGTGATGAACCCCACTCCACTCCCTCCCTCCCTCCTTACTCCCCTCACACACACACACACGCCGCCTCCTGCAAGACGAAATGCTCCATTTAGCGGTGCAGGATGTGGGGGTCAAGACCCAGGGGTGGGCTTTTAGGAGACAAATAAAACATCAGAGCAGAAGAGGGGGTGACGTCTTGTTTACACATTAGCAACCACTTAGCAAGTCTCACTCTTTTCTCTCCGGTGGCCTCTCAAACAGTTGATCTTTCTCTTTTGTCGCCCTTTCAGTTCACTCATGGACGCCGTGGAATCACCTGCACAGCCTGATCTGGTCCAAGCTCAAACACAAATCTTGCATCCCGATTCACAGCGAGAAATGGCAACAAACTGGAATAATTCTGAATAATTAGCCTTCAGCAGTTTTCCCAAAAGTCCTCTGACGTTTTGCTGTGCTTCTTACCCTTCAGCTGTTAATTTTTGTCACACACCAATCAAGACAACACACACACACACACAAACTGTATCTTCCTAATCCCATCTAATAAGGTGATGACCAACCACTTGTTATAATTGCTTCGGTCTCCTTTTAATTTTCAAGCTTATTAATCATATGTAGAGTTATTTAAGAATGCATAAATTAATCTTAGATTAAAAAGCCTATCAAAGACTCAAAACAATTAAAGAGCAAGGTGAGATTTCCCCTGGGCTGGCACTTTTATTTTAATAGAGTGTTCAGGTGATTATCATACTTTGATGCAGCGCTGTGATTAATGTAGACACACTTTTAAATGAGCTGTTCTCTCCTGCACGAAGAGACAGGAAGAGCCTGACACTGACCTCACCCAGTTATTTTTGTGATACACTTGTGCTATTCTCCAGCCTGCAGATGTGGTTTGAAGGTATTAAAGGGCACTACACGCAGTGAGTGAATGTGTGAGTATTGCATTTAGTTTGAAAATATGAACTCCAAACACAATGGGGTTTAAAAAGGACTAAGGTTAAAAATTTTAAAGGTTCATCTGCACACTTTTGTACACACGAATGAGTATTTTAGATCACTTATTTTGGTTGCAAAAAAACTTTCCATTTATCTGATAGCAACAATGACTGCTTTTTTAAATGTTGATGCTTCTCACTGTTCAATGATCTATAAGCAAGCAGACGAAGGGCAAGGTTTTCAAGACTGAATTTAATTCCTTTTATTTGTTCAAACCATCTACTGACAGTTTTTCCATGGCAATTTCTAGTTTATTTTTAAATAGATATATTTCTGTTTAATTATTATAAAAATCAATGCATTTATTTGATGGCATTACATGTAATCATTTAAAGTTTGTATGTATTTCTCCCCTATTTATTTATTTATTTATTTATTTATTTATTTATGCCCTCTCTTCCTGCCATGGCGCCTGCCTACTCCCATTAAAGGCATTTAATGCATTAGATTCGTTGTGTCTATCTATCTATCTATCTATCTATCTATCTATCTA
>NC_051440.1:13268054-13280054 GCF_001649575.2 Kryptolebias marmoratus | reverse complement strand
ATTATTATTATTATTATTATTATTATTATTATTATTATTATTATTATTATTATTATTATTATTATTATTATTATTATTATTATTATTATTATACAAATGTTTTACGCCTATAATACAAATGGCGTCTCTTCCTTCCTCTGCCACACTGACTGAATAATTTCGGACAGGTTGTCATTATTGCTGTGGACAGCTCAGTCAATGAGCAGAACGTGTCCCGTTACCTTCATCAATATTACATCAGTGTCTGTGGTCTGTGGCTGCGCGTGTGCGGGGGACAGAGAAAGAGAGAGAGAGAGAAAGAGGGGGAGAGAGATTAACACAAAACCTTTTGATTGGCTTTCAAAAGGTAAATGTCGGCCGCTTATGGTGCGTTTGGGCTCCACGTTGTTCTTCTGTCTGATCCTTTTCTCTGAGCCCCGGAGGGGTGGGGGTAAAATAAATAAAGAGTGACCCTCACAGCAGATGCTTATTGTCAGAACGCGCGCGGGCCCTATATGAACGTGGGAACCCAGCACGTGATGAAGACCTGAGCGCTGTATTCATCAGCGGACTCCTGCTCCTCCACGCGCACAACAATGTGTGTCTGCGGCCTTGGCGCAAATCCCACTGCAAAAGCCCCTTCGTGCGTAAAGTCAGCAACGCTGCGTTTTTGTTTTTTTTTAATACACAGTTCCCCCTAAAGCAGTTAATTAATAAAAAAAAATCCCCACAGACAATAAAAGTTGGTTTAAATTATTTCAAACATGCAAGATATTGTTTGGAATAAAATACTTCCTTTTTTTGTTTTCGCCTCTTCACATATACAGACCTTCAGGCTACCAGAGGAGCAGAAACACTCACATCAAACCATCTTTATTGGTCATGAATCTATACTTAATGCGGGCTGCTTGCCTGTGTGAGTGGGAGTGCCTTGCTGTAAGTTTTTTTTTTCTCCTTTTTTTTCTTTTGCCGTCACTTGATTGTTGTCGTTGTCGTAGAAGGGGCTGTACTACAGTCTGCCTGCCATGTGGACACCGCTGCTGCTGGTGGCGCAACACAAACCGTCCGCGCGCTGCAGAGAGAGACGGGAGCACGGCGAGCAGGAGAGAGGAGGCGGTGCCGCACCGACAACTGCGACCTGCTCCTGAAGTGAACATCTTCACACCCTCCAACACAGACTTCTGGTTATTTCTGCAGCATTCACTCCGACACATTTGCCTGCGCTGTCAGTGACTTCGGAGGGGAGCTGCGGGCGCGTTTAAAGGTGAGTTTTGCAGACAGACTTCTAATCACAGACACAGTTTGTGTCACATGCAGTTGTTTACTTTTGTCATTAATTTTGTTTTAGCTAATAAGCTCTACAGTCCTTTGAAATTTTAGCAGTTTTTAAGGAACGTGTCCCATTAACAGCGACAATGATCAAGGTCTCAGGCAAACAAAAAGTGAGGCTGTGCGTAAAATGAAAACCTAACAAAAGTCGCTGTATTTTATTATAATCTAAGCTCTAAAAATAGAAATTAAAAAGTCAAGTCGATTAAATTAAAACTGAAGGCCTAGATTTGAAAGACTCTTTTTAAAAAAAAAAAAAAAAAAAAAAAAAAAAACGGATGCTGACCTAAATTAAATGTTCCCGCAGCTTCCAGGTCCCCCCAGGATGGACTCCATACCTGCAGGACGAGACTCGAGCTCCTCGCCAAACTCCAAACAAGAACTTTCCTACCCGAGCGCCAACCTGAAGCCCAACCAGGTGGGAGAGACTGTGCTGTACGGAATACCCATCGTGTCCCTGGTGATAGATGGCCAGGAGAGACTTTGCCTCGCGCAGATTTCGAACACCTTGCTGAAGAACTACAGCTACAACGAGATCCACAACCGGCGCGTGGCGCTGGGCATCACCTGCGTCCAGTGCACCCCCGTGCAGCTGGAGATCCTGCGCAGAGCCGGGGCCATGCCGATCTCCTCCAGGCGCTGCGGGATGATCACCAAACGCGAGGCCGAGAGACTCTGCAAGTCGTTCCTGGGGGCTCACTCGCCTCCCAAACTTCCAGAGAATTTCGCCTTTGACGTGTCCCACGAGTGCGCCTGGGGGAGCCGGGGCAACTTCATCCCGGCCAGGTACAACAGCTCCAGGGCCAAGTGCATCAAGTGCTCCTACTGCAACATGTACTTCTCCCCGAATAAATTCATATTTCACTCGCACCGCACGCCGGAGTCCAAGTACACGCAGCCAGACGCGGCTAATTTTAACTCGTGGAGGCGGCACCTTAAACTGACGGATAAGAGCAGCGCCATGGAAATCCTGCACGCGTGGGAAGACGTGAAGGCCATGTTCAACGGGGGCAGCCGCAAGAGGACGCTGCCAGGCGGCGGGGGCTCCGAGTCCAGCTCTTCCCTGAAACTTCAGGGGCCCAACCGCTCCCGAGAATCGCCCGAGATACCCGCAAAAATCCTCAGCTGCGAAGACACCCGGGGCGCCATGAGCAGCGCGCGCAGCTACCCGGTCATCCCGGTGCCCAGCAAAGGCTTCGGGATGCTCCAGAAGATCCCCCCACCGCTCTTCCCCCATCCGTACGGCTTCCCGGCCTTCGGCCTGTGCCAGAAGAAGGAGGACGGTTTGATGAGCGAGCAGAGCAAAGCGGGCCTGCCGGGCGTCCTGTGGCCCGGCACCAAGGACAGCGCCTACCACTCCTTCCCCATGTTCTGGCCCGCAGCGGGCCCGCTCCCCATGCCCCCCTACCCGCAGGCTGCGCACAAACCCCCGCCGCCGGAGCTGCTGTGTCCCGCCCGCCAGACCGACGTGGACATCTCTGAGAGCAGCGACCGGAGCACCAACACGTCTAAAGACAGCCTGGTGGAAAACGAGCGCTGCTCCAGCACGCAGTCCGCGCGCAACGAGGACGACAAATCCGGGGACGAGGGGAGGCCGGCGGAGGGGGTGAGCTTGCCGTCCCGGAAAATCAGCTACGTGTCCGCGTTCAGACCCGTCATCAAAGACTCAGACTGCATCGCCAAGCTGTACGGCAGCAGGGGCGCGTACGGCGGGGGCCGCCCCGGCTATCTGTCGCCCGACTTTTTGAGCGAGAGCTCCAGCTACCGCTCCGTGTCCCCGTGCGTGGACAGCGAGGGCGAGCCGGACGTGGACGTGGGGACGAACAAGACGCCAGAGGAGCAGGAGGACTCCAGGCCCCTGTCCTCCTCGGTGTGCCCTCGGACCCCTCCCGGCCTGACGCAGGACTCAGACTCCAGAGGGATGGAAGGGGGTCCGGCTGAGTCCCACAAGCCGAGCCTCCATGTGGGCCCGTCCTCTGAACGAGACGCGCAGAGCAAACAGTTATCAGAGCACCACATGCCCGCGCCTTTCACAGAAGTGAGTGACTAACCTGTAATATTTCTCTGAACTTCTCCTCTTCTTTTTCATAGCCCGTTTACACTTTTGAGCAGCTTGTTGTGTCCTTGTGAGTAAATTTGTCATTATTTTTTAACACAACAAACAGCAAAGAAAAACATTCAGCATTAATAATTTGTTTTAATAAAGGGAAAAAATGCATTTCATTTCACTCGAATGTAATTAGTTGATCAAACCTTTGTGCTTTAAGGTTTACACACCGGAGAGAGCTGAGCTGCAACAAAGGAACAGTCCCTATCAGTTCAGACCCAATTACCTGACAGCAGTGCTCACTGCAAATGGTTAGACGCTTTTTAAAATATATTTTTTAAATCAGACACATGCACAAAATCAGTAGGAATAAAAATCAGCAAGAGCCGAGTGGGGAAATGGTTCTGATTTGTTTTTTTGTTTTTTGTTTTTTATCTGAAGATGAGAGCGCAAGTAAAGAGGAGCCGTCTTCCACCGTGGAGGAGACCGAAACCAAATCCTTCAGTGGGCAAAACGGCGAGGAGAACCAGCGAGAGCCGGATGAGGGTAAGATACAGGCAGGTCATTTAGGCTTTTACTAGATCTATCTGAGATTCTGGGATTTTCTTTTATTTCATTTTTTTTTTCAAGTAGACGAATTAAATAAAACTATTGTGTGTGCGCTCAGGCGAGGACGCGCAAACCAGAGCTGTGCCAACACGAAGAGACATCCAAAGTCTGGCAAAAGGTGCGAATGTCTCCTTTTATTATTATTATTATTATTATTATTATTATTATTATTATTATTATTATTATTATTGTAGCACTTTGCGCTGTTTTATGAAGTAAGTTTTATTGTTCTTAGATCAGAGAAATCTTTAAACCCCTCTTTATTCTGTTTGAATAACCTTAAATTAACCTGCACTGCATTTTCTCTCAAATATCAAACTAAATTCATACTTTAAAAATAAAAAAAAATTAAGTCCTCGTTTTGCTGTTTTTATTTTTGACTGCGTGCCCTGAAAGATCTGCTCTGACTTTTTTTATATATATATTTATATTTTTCTTTTTTCACTCTTTCACGTCCTCGTGGTGGCTGTCATTAAAAATAGAAGTGTCCTAGATGGAAGGGGACGTGTTTCCTCCCTCCTCCAACCTTCTCTGTTTCTGTTTTAGAGGAGCTGCAGAAGCAGCTGCTGGAGCAAGTCGAGCTCAGGAAAAAGCTGGAACGGGAATTTCAAAACTTGAAAGGTATAAGATGAATTTGGCGTTCTTTTATTTTCATTACTTTGGTTTTCGGTCAGCAAAACAATGATTCCATAAAGTAGAAAAGGGAGGAAGCTGTTTTTTTTTTCAATTTTATTATTTTTTATTGAAGTGAACACAGCCCCTTTTCCTCGACATGGATGTTGGAGCTCAGCTTCAATTTTGTGATTTTGCCTCAAGAGTGGAAATTTTCAAAGACAAAGAGAATATATATATATATATATATATATATATATATATATATATATATATATATATATACTTTTCCAACAATAACATAAAATCCTGTATTGACGTATTTAAAAAGATGGGAGAAAATTCTTGTTGCACTGGATCTGTTCTAACTAAAAACCTGAAGAGTGATGATATCATGTCAAACACAATCAGCCCTCTTTCAGTTTTCAGGCTTCAATCAGATCTAATTTTATGTTCATATATATTTTTACCTCTCTACCAGAGGTTTTCATATTTCTCTATAATAATAAAACTTCTCAATTGTTCCTCAGCTCTATTTAGAAGAACAGACTCATGAAAAAGGAGGATGTGTTTAATGCAGGACATGATCTCAGGAACCACAGAAGGCTGATATTCTCTAAATCAGTTAAGTGTTAATTATGGTGGAGGTGGGATAGTTTCTAAATTATCAACACCATTTTGTTTAAAACAGGAGGACTTGGTTTTTTAATTTATTTTAAATTCTATTCATCTTATATAAGCTGGTATAACGTGTCAAAAAGAAGAGAAATCTTATAAAAGAGGTCAACACTTTAAAGAGCGCAGATTGTTGAGTTCCAATAAAATCTCCTTGAAAGAAAATTTAATGAGACACCTCTCTATAAAAATTTAATTAATAGTAAAAGTGCTAAACTTTTAACACTGAAAACCCACAAATGTTTCATTTTATTATTATTATTATTATTATTATTATTATTATTATTATTATTATTATTATTATTATCACGTTAAACCCTATAGTTTCTCTGTGATGAACTTCTTTTTTTTATTCCAGCCGCATCTTTTGTCAGTGGAATTTGTCTGCAAATAAACAAATAATAAAGGTTGATAAAGTACTTAAAAAAGCCCTACTAAAACAAGAAAAATGTTTTCTAAAATCATCATAAAATATGTAGGATTTTTGTTGTTGTTATATTATAATGGGTATTTGAAAAAGCTATAATTATTTTTAAAAGGACAGTCCTGCTCCTTGTTTTATTTATCCTGCAGGTCTTTAGAGATAAATGGGATTAAGCTTCATAAACAGATATTTTACATTTATTATAAATGCAAATTACTATTCTATGACTAAAGACCTGAGTATTGTTTTACATTAAACTCAGTGTCAGCTGCTGTTTGGAGCCTCGGTGTGTGGCTTTAGCTTGAGAACAGCGCCCCCTATAGGCGAAAACATCCTCACCTTCCCGTGAAAATCCTACTTTGAGATCAAATTCCTGAGGTGAAAATGAATAGAACAAAGTGTTGTCAGCAGCTGCTAAAAGGATACTGTTGAGGCTGGGATTTTCCAGATGTGTTTATTGAAGAGTCCTTTGTTTATTCGTGTATGTTTGTGTGTTTTACTCTGATGTAAATATACCCGTGTCTCCTGGTCCTCAGATAATTTTCAGGATCAGATGAAAAGGGAGCTCTCCTACAGAGAGGAGATGGTTCAGCAGCTTCACATCGTCAGAGGTGAGACAAATAAAGCAGAGGAAGGGGGGGCTTCTAGCACCACATGAAAAGTTTTGTATTCTTATTATCATGGGTGCATATTTTCACCAGTAAACGACAAGATACGCTCTATTATTCTGATTGGTTTGTTTGTCTCTGCAATGACATGCAAAGACGCCCGAGTAATTTACTCGGATGGAGAAAATTCTTCTTTTTAATGTTAAATGGGTTTAAGCTGATGAAAATTAAAAGCATATCGTGTTTCTTATCACGATGTAATTATAAAGTTATTTGTGATGCATCCCTCTGTCTCTTTTGCACAGACAGACAGAGATAACTGAGAGGTAATTGGATGATTTCTGCACCCAGAGGCTCACAGAAAGACAATTAAACACACATCCAGTCTGCTGTATATAAACACCTTCGACAACTGCATTTCTCTTACAATAACACGTTAATAAATAGGTATAATAGATCGTAATTTTACACCCGTGTCTTTGTACATCATTGATTGCTTTACCTCCTTCTTCATAGAAGCTCACGACGCTTTACACCATTTCTCCTGTAAGATGTTAACTCCCCGCCACTGCACAGGATCCTGCTCCTACAAGTCTCCTCTTCTTCCGCCATGAGCCGGACATGTTTATAGGACAGAGGACACATCTGCTGCTCATGGAAAATAACATTAACAATAATATTATTAATAATAATAGAAAAGAAAACTCAGAGGAGTCGAACTGAACTAACCTGTAATTACTGTAACATTTTGAAAAAATGTGTATTTCCTCCCTCAGTATTTATGAAACCATCTTGGATATACAGTGAAATTTGTTTTTACTGGATTTATGCCATTGTTTATGTTTGTTTGTGGCAAAGTGCAATGACAATGAATGTCCTATATCTTGTGGGTTTAAACAGCGAGTTGCATTGCTTCTTTTCTTCCCCTCCCTATATTATAAATATGTCTGCTGTTTATTTGTTTACTTATTTATTTAGAAAAGTCGCTGACACTGGATGTAATGCACTTTACACGAGTGATTGGAATTACCATAAAAATCCTGCATTGAGTTAGTCCTACAGTGTTATTTCTTTTCTATCAGTCTTTGTTTCTGAAGGCTGCAAAAATGAGTGCAGCTGCCACCTGAAACGGGGAGCGACATGATTCTGTTGACAGTAGCCTATTTGTCTTTGTAACATTTGTTTTCATCGCTAAAGAATAAATCAGTTTATTAAAGAATTTCTTTCTTTTTTTAAATTTTTTTTGTTGTTAATCCAGTCATTATTTCTTTATTTTTCTGTTCTACTTTTAGCAAATCAGAACTGATTGACAGATTTTTTTTCTTAAAATGCTCTTAGCATTAGAAAGATGATATAAAAGTCTGCTTTGGTTTTTAGTGGACAGATTGTTCAGATCAAAGATGGTCTGGAAAAGTCCATTACATGTTCACTCATCTTCAGATGATCAGTCCCGTTTTTCCAACATTATTGCTAGAATATCTAATGTGCTAAACTTTTATATAAACTTACCAAATGGAAATCATAATGGCAATGGCCTGCTAACTGTATCAAATGGATGAATTTATTAGTCAATCAACTAAATAAAACAAAACGTATAAAAACAAAATGAGTGTACACTACTTCCTACACCCCCCACCTAATTATGTGATCATAAGGCTAAACTAAACACTTTAAACAATCTAAATTTCATCCTAAAATTTGAATATTAGTGCTCTCCTGGACAGAACCTGGTATGGCAAGCTGGTTTATCATATAAGAGTTAAGCAGGATTCTTAAAGTAATAGTCTGATGGTTTTGGAAGTGATGCTCTGTCAAATAGTTATCAATAGTTAGTAGCCTAACTTATGAGCAAACATCAGTCATAGAATATGGAGAATGAAGAAAAGGGCAGCCTCAGGAAGTTGACTTTGGCGTAGTAACATGAATGTTGTTTGGTGGCGAAATCATTGCGTGTCTATCAAACGATGTTACGCAAAAGTGTATAGGTTTAATATTAGCTAAGATAGCGTTCTTTCACGCATGTATGCCATTTATGAGAAAGAGCTGCATTATAGGCCTGAAAAAATATATAAAAGTGGCCCTGGTTTGCCTAGCATTTAGCATAGCCTGGAGGAAGACTCCTTTATATTCTGTGACTGATGTCACCACTCATATCAATAATAGCTTTTTAAAAGAACATCAAAACCACCAGAATCTGTTTGACGTGGACACCCATATTTCAGGTATTCAAGTTGAAATAAACATTTTCACTGTTCACAAAGCTGTTCCTCCCATCCAGAATCAACATTTCAGATATCGTAACTAACATTATTTCAAGGAATCTACAATAAAGTTATTATGAGCCACAAGTTTAATTTTAAATAGGCTATTCAAAATGGAAAACAGATATATATATAGATATATCTTATTTTTCAAATATAAAAACTATAACAAGTAATATTTTCATTGGGGATAGCCAATATTCATCAGTAGTTGGTAAATGACTAACAATAGGCCTAATGTAATTAGAAATGTTTACTAAAGACATCCTATAAGAACCTATAGGAAAGTCATTTTACCAGAAACCCACTTTAAAGAAGTGTTAAATATGGTAAACTTAGTTTTCCCTAAATTAATCAGGTGTTGAGAGCTTGACATCTATTTTTTACTGACAGAAATGAGGTCGTCGCTTGGTTTAGTTATATGTTACAACGGCCTGCCACAATCGTGCCCCGCTAATGTCGCTTGTGCTGCAGCAGCGCCCCCTGGTGGGGCGCTGAGCAGAAGAACGCCTCTGTCCCCTGAGGGTGACTGCGCTGCGCCTGCGCACCAAGTGTAACAAGATGGCTGAGAGTGCGGAACTGAAGGTAAAGCAAGTCTTTAGACATTAGCTTGACAAATGAACGTTTCATACAGCCAAAGTCGAATTTCACAGAGCATTATTATCTTTATTTGACAGTAGAAAGCTGAACTGTGTTGTTATGTAAGCATATGGTAGGAAAACCGTGGAGCAGAAGAAACCAGACAACTGTTAGCCTGACTGCTAGCTTGTTAGCATTAGCTTTGTTATTGTTGCCGACGATCCGTTAGAATGTCTCCCGTTCTCATGAGGCTTTTATTGCTTTTACTAGAATTGAAACCAAGAGATTTGCCAGGTCTTTCAACTCAACAGCATCGTAGTGTCAGCTATTTTACATTATTAATTTAATCACCTTATGGACGACAGCCTGTGTTGTAAAAGCGGGCTATGTCTATTCCCTGGAAGCCAAGCGAAGGTTTTTGATTTGCTGTATTGTTTCTGTCTGGGAAATGATTGTCTTTTTTTAAATAACATTATTTATAATGTCGACCGTGTCAGCTGTATCTGTTCAAGCACAGGAAGTACAGTTAAAAAAAGAATGATTTAGTTTTGGTCAAATTACAGTAGCATCAAACAGGCGGTGGTAGCCAGTCCGTTGTCTCCTTTTATTTTAGTTTTTCTTTGCTGATTCTGTTAGTTAGTTGTTAATTGTCACAGAAACCACAGAACTGCCTTTTGATAGCAAATCGTGTTTCTTGTGAACTGTCTTGGAGCTAAGGTAAATGTGTACAATTGGCACTTCGTTGCCGCAAAAGGTTTGGTTGCATTCATGTAAAGGACGTGTTAGTTTAGCGTTTCATGGCAGAAAAATGTCCTTTAAACAAACAATTCTAAGAATTAGGACCATATATTATCAGACCATGTATTATAGTACCAGTTAGATGCCTCACAACATTTTAGGTAGCATCCTTGCAGTGTTTACGTTTAGTGAAATGTAGTTTGTTGATGTTCCAATGAGATTGCATCTAAATTTTAAACTTAGGCCTTTTATTAGTGACATTTAGTTTATATAGTTTGCTTCTTTGCATTATAACTACAACAACGTAATAAAAACAAAAAACAGATTGTTTACTCCATATTGAGAGCACAGATGCAACCTGCCTCTTCTCAACGCATTCTGTTCTTTTCACAGCCCTTTGCACCAAAAAGTTGTTTATATTTTGTAATATCTCTTGCAAATTTTTTACAGACTATTTTGTCAAGTGTAAAATGGAAAGCTCCAATGTTATCTCGTGAAATCTGGTGTTTACAGTAGCAGTTACCCCAAAAAGTCGGACGTTAGGACCAGAAGAAAGTACCTAATGGAATAGAAAGCTGTATATTTTTAGAGATTTCATAGACCTTTTTTCCCCGCTCTTTATTTTTCACCAGCAAATGGTAATGAGCCTTCGAGTTTCTGAGCTCCAAGTGTTGTTGGGCTATGCGGGACGGAATAAACACGGGCGAAAACACGAACTTTTGACCAAAGCTCTCCACCTACTCAAGGCTGGCTGCAGTCCTGCCGTCCAGATGAAGATCAAAGAACTCTACAGACGGCGCTTCCCAACCAAAATGGTTTCGCCGGTGGACCTCGCTCTTCCCGTTGTCCACTCTGCATCCAGTTTGCCCACAGGCCTTGCCCAGCTGGGATTTGACAGCCATGGTTCTCCGTCACCACTGCTGCCTGTTTCTTTACTTGGACCTAAGCATGAGCTGAGTCTGCCTCACCTACCCTCCGCCCTGCACCCTGTACACCCTGACGTCAAGTTGCAGAGATTGCCGTTCTACGATGTACTGGATGAGCTTATTAAGCCGACAAGCCTGGGTGAGTCCGCAGCACCCTGCTCGGCTGCGTGTTCTTGTACATTCCATTGATGCTTTGTAGTTATTAATATTGAAACAAAGGCTTGTGACGCTAGGACCTGAGAATTCCTGTTGTTTCCTTAATGAGAGCCTGTTTTGGTTTCTTTTTTAAAGTTTCAGACAACAGTCAGAGGTTCCAGGAAGCATGTTATGCCTTTGCATTAACACCACAGCAAGTTCAGCAGATCAGCAGTTCAATGTAAGTGGAAACAACTGCCTGGTGCGGACTCTCCAGAAAAAAGGAAACTAGCTGTAAAAATATGTCACTACTACAACTTTTATCTTACATTGAAATGATGCAGTGGATGTGTCTAACTGTTGTTATCAGCCTGACTTGAATTATCTCTTTCTGTTGTTGTTTTAGGGATATATCTGGGACCAAATGTGACTTTGCTGTTCAAGTTCAGTTAAGGTGGGTCTAATATCGGGTGAATGAGGGAGTCTGGTATTAATAACAGCATGTCTGTTTTTAGCTTTTCTCTTTTAAAACAGCCATAAATAGCAGCAGCACTTGAATGTTGCTTCCTCGTTGTTACAGGGTTTTTAACTCAACTCTGCATATTTCATAAATATCCTTTTCTTATTGTAAATTTAAATCTCGACTGAGGTTTTCATTTCAGAGATTATCCCTTTTAGTTAATGGCTCAGAATATTTAAGACCTCTCACCATAATGCTTGATTTTGAATTATGAAACTAAAGATTTGTGCTTGTGTCTAGTTTGATGATTTTGGCTCACACTGAGGAAGAGGTTGGGCACATTCCTAGTAAACCAAACAATATAGTCAAAAGACACTGTCAGAAGAATTAAGATTTAAAACTGTATGGCACCTTACACCTCTCCCTGGGCTGCCACCTTATCGTGGTGGAGGGGTTTGAGTGTCCCAATGATCCCAGGAGCTATGCTGTCAGGGGCTTCATGCCCCTAGTAGGGTCACCCAAGGCAGACAGGTCCTAGGTGAGGGGCCAGACGAAGTGCAGCCCAAAGACCCCTTATGATGAATATAAATATTGGACACAGTGTTCCCTCGCCCGGAC
>NC_051440.1:13246535-13265056 GCF_001649575.2 Kryptolebias marmoratus | reverse complement strand
GAGGCCCAGAGGAAGACCCAGGACACGCTGGAGGGACTATGTTTCTCGGCTGGCCTGGGAACGCCTTGGGATTCCCCCGGAGGAGCTGGCCCAAGTGGCTGGGGAGAGGGAAGTCTGGGTCTCCCTGCTTAGGCTGCTGAAGAGAATGGATGGATGGATGGATGGATGGATGGATGGATGGATGGATGGATGGATGGATGGATGGATGGCACCTTACAGAGAATCGCTGCCACAAAGAGGGACAATTTTCTCTTGAGGTTAAAGAAAAGAAACTTAAAAAGTGATGAATGACCCTTTTTTATGAAGCGCTCTCCTGTGTCAAAGGTTCAAATGGCTAACAGAACTGAAATAATAAAATAAACAATCAAGCCAATCTCATTGTGAAAGTGGTAACCCCAAACAAACAAGGTGTTTTAGACATCTGTTCCAGGAAAGGCAAACATATTATCTGTGTAATTAATTTAAAAAACAATCTCTTTCAGATTTTGCTTATCGGAGACGAGCTGTCCGCAGGAAGACCATTTCCCCCCAAATCTGTGTGTGAAGGTTAATGGCAAACCCTGTAATCTCCCCGTGAGTTCACACACATTATTTCCACATCTTGTCAAAATCGCCAAAGCGTTAAATCATTTGTTTCTAAGAATCTCTTTTGGTTGTCTTGTCTGTAGGGATATCTTCCTCCCACCAAAAATGGCGTCGAACCGAAAAGGCCCAGTCGCCCCATTAACATAACGTCTCTTGTCCGGCTGTCCACCACGGTCCCCAACACAATTGTAGTTTCTTGGACTTCAGAAATTGGGAGGGTGAGACTGTTGTACCAGAGTATTGGGAAACTTCATCAGACAGTCTGTGAATCATTAGCGTCACGTGTTTTTTTTTTTTCTTTGTTCAGAGTTTTTCTATGGCGGTGTATTTGGTAAGACAGCAGTCGTCCGCAGTGTTGTTGCAAAGACTACGGGCCAAAGGAATCAGGAACCCTGACCACTCAAGAGCTCTGAGTGAGTTGAAAACAATACTTTGTTTTAACTGGTTTGAACCTTTGGTTGTAAAATGATCTCAGTTTTAAGAAACCAGTCTGACTCCGTGGATCCACCCATATCTTTACCATTTCTGAGGCATATTTGTTGTCATGTGATTTGAAATAATCGATCATTCTGCTCCGGTTTAACTGTGGCAATAAACTGTTCAGAGGTTTTGGTTTTTAGGCTTTATTTTTTATCATTATTATTAATATTATTATGTTAAATACAGGGTGTTTTCGTATGTTTGTGTTCTTTCC
The DNA here is from genome assembly GCF_001649575.2 of Kryptolebias marmoratus. Lineage (NCBI taxonomy): Eukaryota > Metazoa > Chordata > Actinopteri > Cyprinodontiformes > Rivulidae > Kryptolebias > Kryptolebias marmoratus. The sequence goes on along the minus strand of NC_051440.1, from coordinate 13,263,777 downwards.
ATTGAAATAAACCACTGCCTATGCTGGTCAATACTTTTTAGAAGTTTTCTATTTCCTGGTTTATTAACAGTTCAGTTCTTACAGCAGAAAGTTACTTTCTTGTGTTTAACCTGTCTTCTTTCTTGTTCCATCTCACAGTCAAAGAGAAACTGACAGCTGATCCAGAGAGTGAGATTGCTACAACCAGTCTACGAGTTTCTCTCCTCTGTCCTGTAAATACTTCTCACTACTACTCTGCTCAAGCTTCCTGTTTCTGTAATACATAGAATTTTTATTTGCTAAACACTGAATTCATTGTTCAGTTAAACTAAAAGCACAAAATCAAAATACAGGTGAATATTATAAAGTACAACACTGTGCCGTTAAGGTTTATTGACTTATTTCACCGTGTTACCCGTAGCTTCTTCCTGCTGTATTCTGTTAGAAAAAGAAAATATTGCGTTGTCTTTAGAAGGTTCTTGTGTTTCCTGTGTTAAAGTTGGGAAAAATGAGGCTGACCATCCCCTGTCGATCGATAACCTGCTCACACCTTCAGTGCTTCGATGCTACACTTTATATCCAAATGAATGAAAAGAAGCCGACCTGGGTGTGTCCAGTCTGCGACAAGAAGGCGCCGTACGAGCATCTTATTATTGACGGGTGAGCACAACACCGATCTACATCCAATCTTTGATGGCTTGGTTTCAAAATGCTGCAAGTTGGGGTAACTTTTTATTCTAAATGAGTTGCATAATGATTTTAAATGTATTGTAATGGTCTTTCAGTGTAGCTTTGACCTGTTGACCAATCCAGGATGTTCACATTCTCTAAAAAAATTGAATTATTTCTTAAATGGCTTATTTGAAAGGTGCTCTGTTGTCTCGTCAGTACTTATAGCAATACATCTCTAGTTGTTTAATATGTAAGCATAATAATGGCTGTAAGAGAACTAAATTCCTGAAGTTTCTGTAAATAATATTAAAATACCGGGGTGTTTCCACAGGTTGTTTATGGAAATCTTAAATAGCTGTTCTGACTGTGATGAAATTCAGTTCAAGGAAGATGGAAGCTGGGCCCCCATGAAGTCAAAGAAAGAGGTGCAGGAGGTGGCTGCTTCCTACAATGGTGTGGACAGCGGTGTGTAGCCTGCAGATCAAAGCCTTAAAGTCTCATTTACAGTGATCATTGAGCACTGCGTGACTTTGCTGTTCTGTCTGTAGATTCGTCTAGAGCAGAGAGTCAGGAGCAGAAACGGGGATCATCTCAAGACAACAAGAAAGTCGATGTGATTGATTTGACACTGGACAGCTCCTCAGAAGACGAGCAGGATGACGAACCGCCTCCGAAAAGGGCGTGCCCCTCACTGTCACCTGTCTCTCCACCTGCGAACAAGGGGTCAGCTTCCAAAACAGAAGTCATTCAGACGACCCTAAGCTGTTTTGTTTCAGGCTGTTTGTGCTCGTCTTTCTTTTGTCTCTGACTTTGTGCTGCACTGTTTTTGTTTCACAGAGTGCTGAACCTGCACAGTCAACCATCACCTGTGGCCAGAGCTCCCAGCATGCCCCCTGTGGAGACCAGCTACATTCCTCCGCCGCCACCTCTTATTCAGGACTATCGCCATTATTATCACACAAGTGACCTGCCAGGTAGAAGCGCCACTTTCAGTAAAGAAAAATTTAAAATAACTGATTTTAAACTAATCTCTCTGCTTGTTATATCCAATTGTAAATGGTAAAAAATGATTTTCAAAATGAAGTAATTGTTGTTTTTTTTGTTCTTCTTTTCTTACAGATTTAAATTTCTTCTCCTTCCTCCAAGGTGACAATCAGGTAAATCAACTAAGGCACCTGTTGTCCTTTTGTTGTTGGATTTCATCCTGTATCACATCATTGTACTTAATATAGTTAAAGAAGAAAAAGAGTGTTTTTTTGAAGTATTTGCAGAGAAAATTATGCGTCTTCAAAGTTGTCTCACATTCTACTGCTGTACAGAAAGTGCCGGCGTTTGACTGTAGCTCTTCTTCGTCCTGTCAGCATTACAACATGGTGATGGCTGCTGCGGCGGCCGCGTCAGCTTCTGCTCCAGAGGACCATGACCTGCTCCTGAACCGTTTCCTGCCCTACGGCTCCTCTCCGATGTTACGGGAGCAGCCGGGCACCCCCGGGAGCAGCACACTGGCAACAACCAACGGAGGCAGCAACAGCGGCAGCACCAGTAGTTTGGTGTCTTCCAGCAGCCTACGAGACAGGGACAAAGACAGGGACAGAGACAGCCACGGCATTTCGGGATTGTCGAGGTCCTCCATGGAAGCAGCAGCGGCCGCGGCAATTTATGGCTCCATATCTGACGTTATCTCTCTTGACTAGATCCCCACAGAACTGAAGCACAAGGGAGACCCCAACAGGAGTTCTTTGTAAATAGTAAAGTGGAAGACGAAAGATAAAAGTGCTATGTACAGAGAGGAAAATCTATTTTCAATTTTACTTATAATATGTATATAAACTTGGGACGCTTCTTGTCCAGTGCGTTACTTCCGTTGATATTTTTCTGTGAATACTGAAGACTTTTTCACACCTCTTCATGTGGTCCTTTGATTATATTGTAGCTTTTGTACCTGGTTTTTACTATTTTGTTTCAATATTTTATGTCAGTGGCATTATTTCAGCATACATGCACAGTCCCCAGTGAGGCAACACCTTATGGGACATATTTAGACTATAAAGAAAATGGGCTTGTTGTCGATGAAAATCAACTGGGAGCAAAACGTACACAAAAAAAATGTATAAATTTTCTCTTTTATGTTCTAGATGGTGTTGTTTCTGTCATAAGGTTTTGACAGCAGAAAGATCTGGACATTTTTGCCATCATTGTAGATTTATTTTCTCTAAAATATTCATGGTGTGGTTGTTATTTTTAAATGATTATTTATGATCTAAGTTATATTGGGTGTGAGGACACCTTTTGCCTGTTGGAACTGTTGCCACTATAAATGCAGAAGTAAGTGCGAGATCCTTCTGTTGTCATAACTGTGCTTTATGTCTTCTTGCTTATTTTAGTCAAATCAGATATTAATATTTTATCCTCAGACTGTATGTATAATGCATAAGAATTGGGAGTATGCCAGTATTGTATGATCAGCCTTTTTCTGTGTGTGAATGAAGGGCATCGGTCCAGCAAGCACCCACAATTGGACCTTTTATATACAGTAGATCTATATATCAAAATTTAAAAAAAAACTTAGCATTTTTCTTTAATGTATAGCTGTTTGTTTAGTCAGCTACTCCTAAAACACACACAGAAACTACAGAGAATGACCAGTTGACAAATTTCTGCTCCACTTTCAAATTGAAGTTAGTTTCTGGTCCAATTGAAGTCAATCCCTTAATCGAAAGGCTCCAACTCTTTACTGAGTTTAAGTGATTTGATTGCATTTCATTATGTTTTATTGTAGCACTTGCTTTTTTTGGGGGTTTTTGTTAAGTCTGTGGAGCAGTGAAGCATTACAGTTCACATTTACCGTAGTTTTCAGTGTTTGCCAGTTACCTGAGAGTTCACCTGTTTGGGAGCTGTGCTGTTTGTAGTGACGCCACGGGACGCGTAGCCTTTTTTTTTGTGGTGTTTAATGTATTTGCCACAGCCTTTAAGATAACTGTGATAGCTTAGGCTTTGTGAATCACAAATTGCATTTTGGCCCAGAGGTTGCAAATCATTGAGTTCATTTTGAATGCCTCCTTTTTCTTTCTTATTTTTTTTCTTTTTTTTTAGATTTGTTCATATAATTAGGATTATTTATTATCATATATATATATTATTTCTCATTGGTTTGATTTGTGATTATGCATTGCTGTCATTGTATGTGATATTTCTTTTGTAATTATATAATTAATGCTATTTAAATATGTCACTGTTGCTTGACATGCATTGTAACATTTTTAGTTTCTGTCTGTTTGCTATCAGATGATGTCAATAACTCAATAGAGGCTTTCATCATTTTTGAAAAGCTAGAAGGTCTACTGTCCTAATTGATATGTAAAAGAATTAAACCCATACACAAAATTATTCTTTGTAGACCTAGTTGTTCTGAGGATATCTCTGATTTAATTATGTGAGTCTATGGCAAGATGCTTGAACATTTTATGCAGTCCATAGCAGTTTAACAAGTCAGTAAAAGCAGCATCCTAATTACAGGTTTAGTCCCTACAGTAACAAAAGTCAGTTAAATGTGGTAAAGGTTTGTTTCACTTAAACTGCAGTATTAAATGCATTTCAACCAGCTCACAGGGATGAATTGCTTCGAGAAAAAAAATGTATTTGAAATTTTGATCACATATTTGGCATCCTTCAGGCTTATACTCAACAATATGTTCTTCTAAGTCTATAAATCATTTGTTTATAAGATGACAGAAATTAGCTGTTTCCCAATCAAATGTTCATTCAGCGGCTCTGTAGTACAGACTCTTGACCAGCTGGGGGCGGTGATGCTCCTTAACGCCGCTGTCCAGCCACACAAAGAAGACGACGAAGAAAATATGACATTAGATAGCGGCGCCGTTCTGATTTGGAATGGGACCTGGCGATTTTCCCCATATTTTGATAGTTTAATCCATGAATGGCGCCGAAACAGGACCCGAAACCTAAATTTCAAGAAGGTAACTGCGCGTTTGTAGCTCGTGCTGGTGGATGTGTGATCGCGGCGGCCGTTGAGGGCGCGTGAAGGAGCCGAAGGTGTTAGCTTAAACAAACACTGCGACGCCGTGGAGCGGCTAGCGGTGTTAGCTTTCATTGTTATGACTAGTTGAGAAAATATAGCGCCTTTTTAAAATCTTTTTTATTTGCGCCCTTAGTTGTCTGTCCAGTGTTGTCTTTCCTACACAGTCCAGCGCTACTATGAAATGTGGGTTATTTGAATTTAGTGATCCTCTCTCATTCACGGAGAAGGATTTTACCGCCTACTTCTGTTGTAGTTATTGAGCTAACCATTAGCTGAGTCTTGGCTAATCATCATATTTACAAATTCAGTGTGTTATGAGATTTTATGCATAAACGTAACATTGCAGTCTTTTACTGTTAAAGTCATTGAATGAACCAAGTCAAGCCTACATAATCGTATAATCCATACATTTAGTGCGATGAAAAACTGTTTGTGTACTGTGCAAAACTTGAAATATTCCTCAGCTTGTCTTTAACACTATTTCTGCAGCCTCTCTGAGGGGATTGTTAAACATGCATAAGGCAGAAGTCGTACCTTAATCTCCAGGACAGAAAATGATTGAAAAAGAAGCCAAAGAATAATTGTAAAAATTTTATGAGAAAACCCGAATAACCAGTGTGCGACCTGTGCAGCTGAAAGCCAGACATTAACCTAAACTAGATTTTAATCTGCAATAACTTCTCCTTTTCAGTCATGAACTTGTCTGTCTGAACCTGGTTTGGTTTGTTGTACTTTGTTAAACTCTGATCCTGACTTTCAATCAATCTGCTCTCCGCTCAGGTGAAAGAGTGCTGTGTTTTCATGGGCCATTGCTTTACGAAGCTAAGGTAGGCTGCCTTAGATGGCCCGTCTCTCTGAATAAAACATTTCCTACCATGTGTCACACGTTTCTGACAGTTTCTGCCTCTGTTTGCAGTGTGTTAAAATAAATATCAAAGACAAACAGATCAAATACTTCATTCATTACAGCGGTTGGAACAAGAAGTAAGAATTTGATTTGAATGAATTCAGATCTGTATTTATTTAGTTTTCCAAAGTGCTTGAATTCTATCTTTGTGTTTCTTTTATTTTTTTCCCCCCAGCTGGGACGAATGGGTTCCTGAAAGCAGAGTGCTTAAGTATGTGGACAGTAATCTTCAGAAACAGAAAGAGCTTCAGAGGGCAAATCAGTAAGTTCAGTTTTACAGATCCCAGAGCTGTTCAGCCTGCTAAATCAGTTTAATAATGTTTCTGTAAATGTCCAGAAAACAGACTGACTTTTTATATAGCCAGACGTGTAATTTTTCCTTATTTTAGAGACCATTATGTAGAAGGGAGAATGAGGGGTGCTGCGCCAAATAAGAAGATACCTTCTGCATCGCAGAAAAATGATGTGTGAGTGATCAGTCCTCATTCTTCACTGTACACCGTCAAACTTTTCACATTATTCATATATGAACATATTTCTTGTTGTAGGAAAACTAAAAAGAACAAACAGAAAGGTGAGTATATCTTGATTTGTTTTAACATAAAAGATGTTCTTTGAGTTTTTTATTTTTCTGTCGCCATCATTTTTAATTTAGAAGCAGAATTTTAAAAAAATGCAGAGATTAATTCTAATTAATTGTGTTTGTGCAGCTCCTGGAGCAGGAGAAGGGACGAGTTCAGGAGGGGACCCAACCCACCCTCCACGAAAGAAGAGGGCACGTGTTGACCCAACTGTTGAAAGCGTAAGTCCAGAAGTCCACTGATGTGCTTTTAGTAGAAGCTTCTCTGGTTTCATTTGCTTGTTTGGTGTCAACAAATATTCAGCTGAAATAAACTAACGTGTTTAGTTGTTCTGTTTTGCAGAAACAATAACCAACTCAGATTTTGCAAATAGTTGCGCCGTTGACGGCAAAAATCTTGTCAACAACATGTTGACAAAAACTCTGTCTTGTCGGCTTAGGAGGAAACTTTTATAAATCGAGTGGAGGTTAAAGTGAAAATCCCAGAGGAGCTGAAACCGTGGCTTGTGGATGACTGGGACCTGATTACGCGTCAAAAACAAGTAACCTCTGTTTCCATCTCATTCACATAGTTTTTTTTAGTAACATACTTATGTGAACTTGTAACGTAATATGTCAAGATATTCCTAATATTCATTTATTTATTCTGCAGCTTTTCCACCTGCCAGCTAAAAAGAATGTTGATTCCGTTCTTGAAGATTATGCAAACTACAAGAAATCAAGAGGAAACTCTGACAGCAAGTAAATGCATCATCTTAATATTAACTTCTAGGAATCAACGGCCCAAAAATAGTTGCTTGTTAGGATTATTTGTTCCTCATGTCTGTTCACTTGTGCTTTAGAGATGTAGTAATTTCTTTTTTCCTTCTCTCGATTGTTCAGGGAGTTTGCTGTAAACGAGGTGGTTGCTGGTGTCCGCGAATATTTCAACGTCATGCTGGGGACGCAGCTTCTTTACAAATTTGAGAGGCCTCAGTACGCGGACATCCTGGCCAACCATCCTGACACACAGATGTCTCAGATTTATGGCGCTCCTCACCTACTCAGACTTTTTGGTAAAAGCACATCACCACAAATGTGCATTTGAAATGACAAGAACAATGTGCCACGTTTAACAAAACGTTGACGATAGAAACTGTTTCAAACGATATGTGGACTGACAGCAGAGGCTTTAGCTGCAGCTCAAATGGTTTTCAGCAACGTTTACTCTACTACATTTGGTTAAGATGCTGTGAAAATAAAGTTAGGCATTGCTGCTAATTATTGTAGATAAAACCATGGAGAAGGAAAGTTCAAACAAGGCTAGTTTTTACCACGTTGGTCACATCTTTGCATTATTTCTTCATTTTTTTAAAGCTTACTGATTTCCATGGGTATAAGAAAATAATGTCACAACACCACCTCTTTTATATATCTCATACTCTAACGTAGCGTGATCTCCTGTAGTGCCTGTTCCACAGATAAGAGGTTAATTTCTTGCAGCCACGTATCTCAATACACTATAGAAACATAAAGCAGACACAAAGATGTGTCAGGGGTGTAAAAGTGATCTGTCTGATTTCCTCTGTACAGCCTATGAACTGATTTAGCTCCTGCGAGGTCTCTTTGTGTCTCAGTAACCCAATCTGATTAATCTGATAACACAACTGCCTCTTATGTTAGCTAATTTTCTAACCCTAATATAACCTAAAAACACAAATTAATTATTTTCTTGTTATACATCATCCTGATTTGCTCATAACATTTAAACCTAGGCCACATTGGAGACCAAGCATCTGTCATTTGGTACCTTCTATACCTGAGGCAAATATTTCTTAATTCATGAGGGAAAAGTTCTGAAGAGGAGAAAATAAACCTCAAAGGAACTAACTGATAGTTGAATAGACCTCTATCTAGATAAATAGAAAGATGGATAGGTACAGAGGAATTTAATTTCAGCCAGTCTGTTTTTTCAACCATTTAAAATAAAAGATTATTCTGTAGTTCACAAAACTAGAATCCTCAACCAGGATGACACACAGTCATTCAAAATAAATAAAGCAACTTATTCTGTAAACTATAACCTTTGCTTCGTGTTGTCTGACACTTGCAAACCTGCCGGGAATATCTGTAAAAGTTTTGGGATTTTTATAAAAAGTTTAACAAGGTCATTGGTGTGACGTCATGTAAAAATCTGTCGCTGTTTGGTTTTGAAAGTGAGAATCGGGGCCATGCTGGCGTACACCCCCCTGGATGAGAAGAGCCTTGCGCTGCTGCTCAGTTATCTACAAGACTTTCTCAAGTAAGTGTTTTGGAAATCTTTCCGCAGGTTTCGTACTGATGAATCAGAACGAAGTTAAATCAGTTCAACGTTGCTCCTCTCCAGGTATCTTGTGAAGAACTCTGCGTCGCTCTTCAACGCCAGTGACTATGAAGTCGCCCCTCCGGAGTATCACCGCAAGGCAGTTTAGATGTGTGGTTTTTTTGAGGGGATCTAAAGCCTTTTTGAGTTGAGATTCGGATGAGACTTTTTTTTTTTTTGCCAAAAGGATGTGGTTTCATCAGAACACCTTTGAGGAACAGATTTTGTCAGATCTGTGGAGATCTGTTATCAAGGAAAAATCAGAGCGATGTCTCAGTAGTTTCTGGACAGTATTTTTTTTTTTTTTTAATTATTATTATTATTTTCACAAGGAAAGCTGCTGAGTCCTTTTTTTTTTTTTGTTCTGTATTGGTATGTTTTTGAGTACCACGTTTATGTTTCTTTGATACTTTTTGTCCAAGATTTTCTCAAAAATAAAAGGATTTCATCATGGTTACGTCTGTTCCCAGACTTGATACAGATGCTGGTGTGTCGCAGGCTGTTGTCATTTTCTAATAAAAGTCTTTCATTCTAGTCGCTGGTTTGTCTTCATTTTGAAGCTGATTAAAGTCCACTCTTAGTTTCTGTTGTCCTTCTTATTAATTACTGAGCTTTAATGGAATTTTAGCAGCTCGAAAATCTGTGTTCACTCATCAAAGATGCTTTTAGATACACAAGGTACTATTACTGCTGCAGGTTTTTAAAATGTATGTGAAGCTTGATGTTTTTCACTCTTTAGCTAAGAATGCAGTCTTTATGATCTAACATCAAGGTTCAGGGACTGTTGGTGACTTTATTTTCTCCTTGGATCAAAACATTCTTCTAGTGTAGAGCATCACATCAAAATGTTTCTTTTTTTTAAATTTCCTATTTTAAATCTGGTTTTGTCTTTTTTCCATTCTGCATAAAGCTGATTTATGAACGACTCCTCAGGAAGAGGAGGGACATTTTGTTGACTTATTGTGAGAAACTGACGCTGTTACAGTTTTCAGCAACATTTGTGCTTTTGTAATGTGAAAAATGAAATGGACGAATGTCAGAACGATTAGTTCATATCCCTTCCTTTAAAGAGAAAAAACAGTCCCACAAAAGTCACTGAAATAACTTGAAACTGTCAAAAGTAGTAAAAAAAAAGAAAACCAAAATAACAATGAAAATCAGTTATTGCTTTCGAAATTTGATTTTTTTATTTTTAAAAACAAATTAATAAAACAGGACGTGGCTAAAGGAATTGTTCCCTCAACTTAATATTTTGTTTCACAATCTTTTCTGTCAGACGTCTGCACCTGTCCACAGGTATGTTGGGCCAAACTGCTCCATCTGTCTCAGGTCTGAAGGGTTCCTTCTCCAGATGTTTCAGCTCCTTCCACAGATGTTCAACAGGATTGAGATCAGGGCTCAGAGGACGCTTCAGAACGGTCCAGTGTTTGGTTCTGAGCCATTCTTGGTGTTTGTAGCTGTGGGGTTTGGTTCATGATCCTGTTAGAGAACCCATGACCTGAGACTGAGACTGAGCAGCACATTTTGCTAGTCTTTGGATTTCATTGGACCCTGAACAGACTGAAGACACCCAGATCCAGATGCAGCAAAGCAGCAGAACCGAGCCGCCTCCGTGCTTCACTGTAGGTACAGGGTTCTTTTCTTTGTAAGCGTTATTTTTGTGGGTCTGTGAACACAGAGCTGATGGAACTTGTTGCCAAAAAGCTCCAGTTTTGTCTCATCTGTCCAAATGTGGAGGTTGTCTCCAGTCCTGTGGACCTTAAACTTCTGAATAATCTGCAGCTGTACTCACGGGAACATCCAGCTGTTTCGAGAAGGTCTTATAGCCTTTACCTTTAACATGCCTCAGCTTTCTGTGTTCCAAGTTCAGTGTGGAACACACCATGATACCAAACAGCCCTGTGACTACTTTTCTGCCTATAAACAGACAGACTGACTGATTACAGGACTGGAGACGTCTGTGATGCCGATCACAGGACACACCTGAGTTTAACATGTCCCTGTGGACAAATCCTTTTCAGTGGGTACCATTCTTTTTGTCACAGCCAGTTTTATTTTATTTTTAAAAACCAAAATTCAAAAGCAATGATTTTCATCATCTTATTTTCAGTATATTTTCTTTTTATCATTTTTGTCAGTTTCTGGTTATTTCAGTGACCAAATAAAAGGTACAAACAAATTTGTCCTCATCTGTTCAGTTAATTAGGAAAGGTTGAGTTTCCCCCTCACACCAGCTGTATTTTAGTTTACATCAGAGAATCAGAAATATGTGGCTGAAGCCAAAATTACACATCTAAGGAAAATAAAATAAAACCAATGAGCATAAATAGGATATATAATATTTAATTGAACACTGAAAACCTTATAATACACCACTTGAAAGATATTTTTCCTTTCATTGGCTGCTCTGATGGTTTAACAAGGTGAGCCGGACTGGTTCCAGTAGTGATGGAGAGCATGAACTGCAGATAGATTGTTTCTTTTGAGTAAAAAGACAAGAAAAGATAAAAACCTTAGTTCAAAGCTGCTTTCCTCCTCTAATCGCCCTGAGCAGTGAAAGTGTTCACCTTCCTTTCTTTTGTTGTGTCTTACTGAATGAAAATAAAGAATAAAAAGAGAGGAACCAAATATTAGCTCCAGGCTGATTTGTGGCTTCGTCTGTCAGCTGCTTGCAGTTGTTACAGCAACAACAATTCAGCGCTTTTCCAGAAGAATTTCTTTAATCCAATCTCCCCTCAGCCTCAACCTAGACCAGATGTGTTTTCACTCCAGATCGCTCTCACATCGCAGCACCCTGATGGCTTTTAAAAGCCCATCAGGAAGACTGACACGCACACTCAGACACTTACCTGCTCCTTTCTGGGCTCCATTCACTGCCACAGTTAATACATCCCACGATATGTTAGAGGCCCGACCTTCGGAGTGAGGAGTTTTCATGTGCACCAGGTGACAAAGAGCCTTTTACTGCTGTCATTATCTGAGACAGACATGTGCAGCGTACAGCCACCGCTAATGAGGCTGGGTCAGGGGTGATGGATGGTTTCAGCAGCTTTTTCTCCAAGTGTATCTGTTCTGGTCTGTTGAACAGAGGACACACACGCTATACGGATCTGCAGAACCAACCCAGATCATAAATCTCAAATGTTCTCCGGCCTTTGGGACAGATCACGGTCCCAATTCACCACCAGTGGTTTTTAACACCCATGTGTGGCTGTGTTTTATACATTACAGCAATCAAATCTTTGCTTGTGTTTGGAAAGAAGAAAATGGAAGTGGATAGAATTTTCTGCTATCGTACTTGAGGTATTTGGATTTAATGTTGATATAAAGGCTTCTTCTCTAGCTGTATTTTTAAAAAAATACATAAAATACTTTATTTTACCAGGAAATAAATCCATTGAGATTATTAATCTCTTTTACAAGGCCAAGATAAGAAGCAGCATAATGTGCAAACAAGTCATTACCATTTTTTATATTGTTTTAGAATATATAAAATTAGATTACAGAAATCTATTCCACTGCTGGATCATTACCACAGTTTTACAGTTTTCATTCCTGTTAGTTAAATGTTGAAAACATACTCAATTGGTGGCCATTCTGGTGCTAATTATAAACACTTTTAACCCTTGAAGTGCAGTTTTGAGTAAATATTTAGCTATACTCTGTTTGCACAACTCATTTAAACTGATAAATGCAGGATTTGAGAGGGTAGTTTTATTATCTCTGTTTCTGTTCAAAATCTCAGCAGTTCTGTGTGAATAATCAGTAAAAACAAGTATTTAAAGTAGCAAAGGGCCACTAAATATAGCCAATGTTTGTCCCATTGTGATGAAATTGACTCTGACTGGTAAACCCCGTGGTTTTATATTTTTAGTTCGTAGTTGGATTTAAAAGGTCAAGAATATAAGCTGAATTATTTCGTAAAAACTAATGCAAATGTGCACTTGAGTAATGAAACTAAAAAGCAAATGCATCCTCGCTTTCAACTGAAAAATGAGAAAACACTGATTAAACAATAAAGGAAACAGTTCAGTTGTTTATTTATAATTTTCTTTTTGGACACAGGAAACAAAAAGAGCTACTGAGCTTTTTCCCCAGTAAAGACGGTGAAAAAGGTTGATGTGGTCTGAAAAAGTCTATTGTTCAACAAATCAAAATCTACAAATGAGTACATAAAGCACATGCAATACTTTTACTGTAAGTGAACTGACAACAGCATCTAAAATTATATTTAGTTCCTGCAAAGCAATGGATGCATCTTTGAATAAAGGTCATAGCTGTTAATTCTTTATATTTTTAACTCAAAACTTCACAAAATGCACCTCAAAAGGTCACAAGGAAGGTAAATGATCATGTTTGTGCCTGACTAGTGTTAGCATACACTCTTATTTAGTTAGGCTTTTAGACCTTTTGTAATTGTTTAAACTTTGTTAATGTTTCACAATGTTACCAGGGTTTATTGCTTCTTTCAGCTGAAACTTGTGCAGTAACAGTGTGTTTTTTGTTCACTGAATACGGCTGCTTACTCTGGATGAAAATAAAGTTACGCACAAATGAGAGTGAAACTGAAATTGTGGAAAACATAAACAATGAGCAGAAACCTAATGCAGGACCTGATGATTTAGGTCTCTTTCAGCTGGTGACTGTCTCTTTTCACATTGTCATTTGCTTGAAAAGATTTCTCACCAGTCAATGGGTTTAAGTCTTTTTTTCCTGCTGCCACCAGATGGCAGCATTGTTGCACAGCTGGTTTCCCTCTGCATGTTTTTAAGAACATTGTTGTGTTTTGTGATTTTGGGAGAAGTGTTTCTACCTAAAATTCATGCTTCTTTGATTGTTGTTGAGTTTTTTTTTTGTTTTCCAGGTGAACTTATCAGTAAACGTTCGAAACGTGCTGTGGATTTGTTTTGCCAATAAAAATGACTGTTAATTCGCCGAGGCCTTAAACTGAAGAGAAAATCCTGCTGGGACGCCAAAGAGCTTTTTCTTATTAGACAGCTGATGTTATCACTTTAGCTAACTGATGAAAGCCATTTGTGCTGCATGTTACTCCTCCAGAGCGAATCCATCTGCTCCGGGCTTGGTCAGTGTTTTATGTGGTTGGGAATGTTTCCCCAGACTGGGACTTAGTGGTGGACTAATTACACAATGGGCACTCAGCTTCAGTAGCACACAGCTGCCACGGTCTTGTGTGACTGTATGTCATTAGTATTGGAAAAGTGCCTTTTACCACAAAGAATTGCGGTCACCCTGAGCCTTTAAAACATGAAAGCACCTTTTCCCGCTCTTCTGTAGAAGGAATTTGCAAAATATAAACAGCCTGTAAAATGGAAAACTACATCTGAGTCTGTTTGTTTTTCTGAAAGGCAGCCAGATTCTGTCTTTTTTTTTTTTTTTTTTTTTTTTTTGTTTTTTGCTCTGTGTCCAATTCTAAAGCTTATTGTTGAAGCAGGTTTTTAAAATCCCTTATCAAATAATGTGGCGTAATGGTGGTTTTATGCTCAAGCTCTTATTTTGGCGGTGCAGTAAGAAACTGTGAAAGCATTTAGAGCATGCTGAGGCCTTGTTTAATTAATTTGCACCATGGGTTTTCCACTTGTGTTATGAGAATATGGCTTATCTGAAACAAATTTGGTTGGCACATTCACTCAAGTGTGCTCAGATGGTTTTAAATCATGAAATGACATTGAGAATCTGAATGCAGGCAAATACTGCGGAGGCCACTGACTCAGTGATGATTCTCTATCTTGATATTATCAAAGATTATGAGCTGGCTGAGGCTTTCAAAGAGATCATTTTGTAAGTTTTGTTCAGACTGCATTATTGTTTGATTCTTCCTCATTAGACCATGATCATTTTGTTCTAATCTGATCGCTGATGAATATTTTTTACAAAGTCTTTTATTTTCTTCTGGTGTTAGTGAACAGGACTAGAACGGTCCAGTTTAATAAGAGGAATGGTTATATTTAACCTTCAACAAAGGCAAGGTTAAGAAGGAATTTTGTCACTTTTTAAAGTTTTAAAACTTGAATAAATGTTTAGTTGCTCCTTATTTCAACAGTGCTGTGGTTAGGTTTAGAAATCAAGACCTAAATGGTCAAGTTTAGGTACTTAAAAATACTTGGTTAAGGTTAGAAATTGTTTTTGTTTGTTTTTGTCCCTTGTTTTTGCAATAAAAATGACAATAGAATATTTTTTGTTCCTTATTACCAAACGATGAGCAGAAATTTGCAGAACAAACAAAGCCTGGCTGTGAAATACACACAAAAAGAGGTATTTTGTCCAGCCGTATGAATACAAAGAGTTTGGTTTTGTATCTGTTCTATTCATTGTCGTGAGAACAAGTGAAGGGAAGATTAATTATATCTGTAGTTCTTGAAGTTCTCCCTTGTTAAAACGAAGCAGAGGAGCTGCAAAAGTGTGATGAGACTCAGCTCGTCTCGTTTGTGGCCAAGTGCAAATGAGCCCTACAGTGAAATACTTAAATGCTAATTTAATCTACAGGGACTCCACTATATCACACATCACCTTGGCACAAAATGGAGTTTCCTTTTGATGTTGGGCAGGGATGTAAAACGCTGTGAACTGGCAGCTCTGAATATCTAAACAGATAACCCTCATTAGGCAGAATACAGAGCTAAAACACCTTTTCATGTCACCATAGTAAACAGCTTAATGTGTAGCTCTTTCATCTTCTTCTCGGCTGTGTCTCCACGCTGCTTTGATCCACGCCTGAGTGCCTGGGTACAATCTCACCTCTTCACTGGAGATTTGCTTCTATGCTCATTTGGATTTCTGGATAAACCATTTCTGAAAACCTCCACTCACTTGGCGGAAACAGAATGCGGGTGTCTGTTAAAGTTTGGCATCTTGAAAGACAGATCTTGGATGCCATTTCTCGTGTCCTTTGTGGAAGCTTTCATTCGTTTGACTCAGGCAAATACAACAAACTCTTCAAACTTTACTATACAAATGTAATATTTCATCTTGAAGGAGTTTGTTTCGCACTAATATCTTTGAGCAGTGAAAAACGGAGGCACGAGAACAACATTAATTTGAATAATCTTCTTTAAAGTCTGAACATTTGAACATTTTGTTATTATTTTGTTGTCATTGCTTTTTGAATGGGAGCAATTCATCATACAAATAAAAATATTTTTCATTACAGATTGGAAACTAAAACAAAATGTGTTCATACTCATCCTGCAGAGGGCAGGCTTGGTAGAGGAATAAGTGAATTGGAGCCTAAAGCAGAAAAGCTGAAGTTCACAGTTCAGTCCTGAAGTCTGTTTACCTGGTTTCTGTGTTTAGAGAATAAAAAGGTTTCAGCTTTGTGTTCTCAGTGTTTGATTCATATTAATGGTAGGTACATTTATTTATATAGCACTTTTCAGCACAAGGCAACTCAAAGTGCTTATTGACATTAATGGACATAATCAAACTTATGTCATCTTAATACATTTTAATTATGACACATCACTCCTCCAAATTGATGCCCAAGTTAAATCATCATAACTACGTTGGAACAAATCAACATTGTGAAGTGTAATGAGAAATTTCAATCAAAAAATTGCATGTTCAGTTAGAAATTAAACGCATTATTTTAGGAAGAAAGCATTACACCCACACGTGTCTTATCTTTAAAATCAGACTCAGGATTTCCAGATTGGATGCTAATTGGTTGTTTTTTTTAAGTAGAAAGTCTTTAAATGTGTGTCATAATAATGTACAGGGCTCACATGATTTTCAAATTGTACTAGTTACGTTTGCTTTCTCCCCTTAAGTCTGACAATTTACCACAAATATTATAAAAACTCAGGTAACTCTTCCAACTGACTGCATAAAAGTGCAATAAAGGAGAGTCTGAACAAACCTGACATGTGGCAGGGAAACCCTTGTGATCTAAAAAAGGATATTAAAAATATAAGCAAAGTCTAAACAGACTGTGATGTGGATAGCTTAATTAAAGCTAGAGTAACAGTAGAAATGTTTGGTAAAAAAAAAAAGATATGTCAAGTGTGCAACCTCACAACAGCTTCAAAGAATGGTGGTAGAAATGTCATGATTTCAGATTGCTTTTGTACATCAAACGTGAAATTCACTGATTAATCTCTGAGTTTTACACAACGCTGCACCAACTAAAGGACAATGTCTCTTAATAAGAGAACTGAAGAAACTGCATGTGTAAGTGTAGTCAAAAATGTTACCATGAGAAGTTGTTTTTCTTAAACTCAAGAAACTGTTATTGCCGTTTCCTAAAATAGATGCCACTGAAATTGCACCAAAATTAGATTTCACCTGCTATATTTAAAAGGAAATCATTTGCATTTTAATCAAATATTAAGCAAAAAGTTAAAAAAAATTCAATTTACTTTGGCATCTGTAATACCGTCTAACATTAGAGATTACAAAATCTAGTTTAGTTTTTGTCAGAGTTGCTTTGGATTTAACTTGAAGAATCAGAGTCTATATTTATGAGAAACTCCAACATGCAGGCAGTGGCAGAGTTCAGATTTCTAGGATGCTGATATCTCATTAGGAGGCCTGAACCATGACCGTTCCTCGTTCAACTGTGCTGTCGGTCAGTTCCGGGCTGAGTAATTTCTCCTGACCTCGACGTGCCACAGTGTTGCCCTCAGTGCTCAAACTATCCGTGTTGCTTGTTGACAGCTGCTCCCCTCAGGAGCTGCTCAGGGTCGGCCCGATGCTGACCTCCTGCCAGTC
>NC_051440.1:13153125-13246505 GCF_001649575.2 Kryptolebias marmoratus | reverse complement strand
GGGGGGGTGAAGACAACACGAGTAACAAGGAGGAACTGAGGGTTTGACACACAAATAGGTTTGATTTGAGCATTTATTTTTCAAATATTTAACATATATTTAATATATTTGCTGCTGAAAGATGAAAGGTGGGCAATAGTGTTTTTACTTGTCTGCTGTTCACAAAATATTTGATGAACCAAGTGATGAATTTTGATGAAACTGTGGGAAAACAATCGTTGGATCTACATGTATAACTGGTCAATCCAACTCAAGATGGCTGCCACAGCTAACTGGCCTTAGCAAACACAAAAATGGCCAGTTTTAGAGAAATGGAGCTAACATTTGATGTGGTAGTAGCTGAAACTCATCCCCAACACACACTTTGAGCACAGATCCTGCAAGATCTTTGTTTAAAAGTTGGCCATTGACTGCTGGAATCAACAAAATATCTCTTGAACCTCTGGACAGGTTTTAATAACCCGCTCAGAAAGTAATCTTTGGATAAACATCTACAACTCAATAAATATAGCACATAACATTCCTTTTAAGATTTGACCAAAAAAGGCTAAAACCTTGTCGCCTCAACATAAAATAAGTTTAGCTTAAAACTCTGGCAGGAGGAAGGAATGCTAGGTCTTTAATTTCATTATGTAAGTCAAAGTTCAAAGTGTTATTTTGTGAAATTACTGATTGCTTTTTTTTTTTTTTTTTTTTGCTTGCAGGTTCCTTTTATACTTTAAAAATAGTTGTTAGGTGTAGAGTGACACAGATGTTTGAATGGCTGTTTTCTAATTTGCTAAGTTGTTATACTGGAGTATGAGCTATAACCAAGCTGACTGTGGGAACACAGAGTGCTGTGTTATTATAATCTTAGAGGAAAATGTTAGGTTTCCTCTATGCTCATAAATAGTCTATCATTACCGAGCGGCACATAGAGGAGCAAAATTAGCCCAGATTTTTCTGCTGTGCATCAAACAGAAATGGCAGAGAATCAATTAATGATTAATATGCCATCTGTTGGTGGCGGTGGCATTCTGAATATGAAAACGACTCCCATCGGATGTTTAACCACCTGATACCATTGTGTTGGAACACAACAACAAAGCTGTTGGAAGTGCCGTAGAGTGAGCGAGCTCAAATGTTTTGTACCACCTCCGTGATATCATAAGATATTTATCGTTTCAGTGGAAAAGCACGTCTACGAGCCCCTGACGGCGAGGCCTGCATGCAGATTTCTGCTGCTGTGAAAGATCCCACCCAAGGCAATGCTCCATTCACGCTGCAGCGGTGGAGGAAGTTGTGGACACGGCCTTGACAGTGCGTTCTAACCCCGGGGCCTGAAGAGAGACAGGAAACAGTTGGCTGTTGGGTTAACTGAAGTGGTTCATGGGACTTTCCCACACGCCCCGGGACGCTCCTCTTTCAGCCTGGTCTGTGGTTGGAGCGTGTGTCTGCACCACTTCACACCAGGGAGAGAGGAAGGAGAGTGGGAGGAGGAGGAGGAGGAGGAGGGGAACAGGCTTACTGTAGAAGTTGGAGAAAACTTTCAGAGGGGATTCATTGCCCCTTAGCTGAGAGAACAGCATAAATTATTTGCGCTGGCAGATGTTCACAGACCCAAATATGCATGAATTTGTAGAGCTGGCAGGCTTCCCTCAGCCAAACGTACTGGTTTTCACGATGCGTGCAGAAGCAGTTGTTATTCTGGCTGTTTTACAGAGAGCATTAATCTGAGCTGTCAGCACCACCAACCACTTTGGTGGAAATTATTTCACTCCTTAATAAGAGAACTCTGGTGCTATATTACATATGGCGGTGAGGGTAACATTCTTGGTGGGTCTGTCATCATGTAGCTGTTCTCCAACAGTGAGGCTTCTGTGTTTGGCCTGTAGCACATTCTGTGACCAAAAGATGAAAAGAATACCCGAAGCAGACATTAAATGGAACCACCGGCTCTCAAATTCTCACTTTGGATGACGATGTAGTGCACCTCCTGCCAGGAAACGGGAGAAATACAATATTATATTGACCGATCAGTGTTGTTCTTTAATTTGTTTAACTGAAGCTGGAAATAATATTGAAAACAAGCTGTCTGCTGCATGTATGAATACATTCTTGGGCAAAATGACTTTGAAAGAAAGGATGGGTTTAAATAGCTTTAAAGGAATAGCTTTTTGTACAACCTCAGTTTGGAGAAATAGAATTTAATTTTGACTAAGCTAATAGTTAGCCTAAATGGTGCCAAGACCAGAGTAGATTTAAGAATTCAAACATCTGAACTATCCTTTTCAGTCAGGGACATGTGTTGAATGATAAACTTTAACAAAGTTGGTAGATAGACTTTATAACAGCAAGTCAGCTCCTCTACTCTGTAAGCTACAAATAAATATATGTGATTAAGCTTCATTGTCAGATATGTAAGACTTATGGACTTGTAGTTATTTAGCCATGTTTTCAATCCAATCTTTATGAAAAAAAAGCAAAACATTGGTAACGATGGGTCAGTAATGTTACTAAAATGTGTTAAAACTCTACAAGTCTACCAAATTCATTAAAAATTTTCTGCTTCCATTTTAGTACTGGTGATAGACATGCCTTGTGTGTGTGTGTCATGTTTGGTAAAATGTGTGTCCACTGTTGTCATGATCTTGGTATTCTGTGTTTTTTGTAGTTTGAGTTTATGTATTAATATGTTGATAGTTGATTTTTTGAGATTCTCTGTGTTCAGGATGTTTTCTGTTATTTAGTCCCAACCTGTGTCAATGGCCATAGTATTGTTCAGTCAGCCTTGCCTTTAGTTTATTGTTCACACCTGTTCTTCTTTTTATCCTTGTTCTGCTCCTTGTTGGTCTGTTGGCATGTCTGTTCCAAGTAATTTGTGTTATTTGCTGCACTGCCAGTTTTTTTATTTTTTGATTAAAGTTTCAGTTTCTTGATTAGTAACCTTCCTCTACATCTGCACTTTGGATCCTAGTAACCTCCAAATCTGGACAATTGCTTTTTTTTTTACAGCCACACACCAAGCACTTAGCTTTATGTTGTTTGAAGAGATACACGCTTTCAGTTGCAACAGCTGTTTGACATTAAAACTGAAAATAAGCATCAAACTATTATAGCGGCTAAGCCTACACTTAAAGCTACTGAGGTGTTGACAGGCGGGGCTGAAGTGCCCGCCTTGTGAATTGTAATAAAACTTACTTCTTGCATTTCGAAACTCACAAGCCTAAACACATTTCAAGTGATGTAAATGATAAGTGCATTAGCTTGCTTGTGTGTATATGCACAGATCTTCAGTCACTGGCCATAAACAAGCAGTAATTGTATCAAGCAGGTCAAAAACTGTTTGTTTCTGTCACCTAATAGACAGTTACCTACCATATACAGCAATTTGAAAACATAAAGTATATATCCTATACATATATATAGGGTGATGTCCTAACTTTTTTTGGAGACTGACTTTAAGATTGTTACAACCACAATAAACCTCAGTTGTGTTTATGACCTAAAGTCTCCATATTTATCTGTATTGAGAACCTTATTGTGAGATTATGTGTAGTATCTTTTGTCAATTATTTTGGGCACACTAAGCTGTGATCATTATATGGGCTCTACTGAGCATTAAATTAGCAGCAATTTGTCACATGTGCGGCCATGCTGTTGAAATATCACGTTACTGTTTTTTTTCAATTCTTTTTATAGGTGTTTAGTCACGAACAAAATATGTTTAACACCTGCATGTGACTGAAAAACAGGGTGTAGTCAGGCTATCATCAGTGCTTCAGGATGCAGATAACAACAATAAAGTCAGATGAGACAAGCTGAAACTGTCATCTTGTTTCTAACTGCTGAGGGAGAAATGACTTAGAGCCTTTTTTCCAACAGGAGCGCTTTGGCAGGCTGCCACTTAGCGTGGTCCCCCCTGAGGGCCCTTACTCGTAAATCAGAGAAAATGGGAATTACACATATTAAAGAGGGTAAACGTCAGTAATCACAGCACTGGGAGGATGCTTGAGGACTCATCAGGCCTGCTGCTACTTTTTTAGAGACACTTGTTTCAAGGAGCCACAGTGTTCAGGAGCTGACAGCAACGCTGTCATTACAGATTTCAGGAAGGCACCAGTATATGAGATTCCTGCTTGCACACCTGTATTTACCCCCCAGCTGTCTCATACCCACACACCGATGGTACAATCCACAAGCCAGGTTACACCCAGACAGATCTGCTGTTGTCTTCTGTGCATCGATATTTCCAGCGTGTTTGTCTTACATTGACTGCTGTGTGGTCTCTGACAGAGGCGGGCTTGGTGGTTTTAACACGGTAAAGTTTGTTTGTTTGTCTGTCTGGTCTGCAGAGGTCACGCAGCGGTATGTTTGTTTGGCGGGTCAATTGAGTCCACTAACAGAAGAGGCCAGGGAGGAGACGTGATGAAGGGCGAAGCACTCAAGCCCTTCCTCCCCTCGTGTTTCCTCCCTCTGGTGGAGATGTCCAGACCACCAGGCCCTTCACACCGAAATACCCTGATAAGATGTCTGGAGTCGCTCCACATGACTTAACTGCTGTTGGTGCTTTGACAGAAAACAACTCTCGAGGGAAAACTTAGGCAACTATAAATATTTAGGCATTGAAGAGCTTTATAGAGTTTGTTGTAAAAGGATTTATAGGAGCCTGGGAGGCGATGTATCAGAGTCTGAGGGCTAGGAGCAACCACTGTTTACTGCATCTCAGTTCTACTAAATGAGCGCTTCAGCATGAGGAATGCAAACACCTCAACTTCTCCAAACAAGTTTCAGAAAACAGGTGTGAGCTTAGTATCATCTTGGTTTAAAGATGACAAAGACCAACAGAGATGATTCACAAACAAGTCTGAACAAGGCCTTTTATGGGCTGATATTGGTTTGGTGTCTTATGTCTTTTGCTTTTTAACTGCAGGTTTTTTTAAACAAAATATATGAAACATTTTATACATGTGAGAAGTTAAATTATAATTTTCTTTTCAGTGAGCAACACCCTTCACATGCACGCAGAAGTCTCCTCTTAAAGCAGTTAATACTTGGAAAGATATGTATTTATTTATTTACTGAAGATGATTTATATATATATATATATATATATATATATATATATATATATAATTATACTATATTATACTATATGATTTAAAGGTATGAAGACTTTTTCACCTTTAACTACAGAACATCCTTTAGGAAATCTTAATGAAATTGCTGGAGTCAGAGTTTGGACACGAACTTATCACTAGAAGAAAAAAAAATCAGGGTTTAGTTGATGCCAGACATGTTTGACTCATAAACTATCCATCCATCCATTTTCTTTACCCGCTTCTCCATTCCGGGTCACGGGGAGCTGGTGCCTATCCCCAGCAGTCACTCATAAACTAAATTAAGTATTTCATTCTTTATGTCCCTTTGATTGATTACCAAAACAGTCCAACAGCGTGTTTTAAATAAAAACATTCAAACCATTATAGAAAGCTTTAAAAGGTCTCCACTTTTTCCATCAGAAGTGTTTATTACTGTGATTACATCTCACTTAAACAGATATAAACATGCATTCTTTGGGGATAGTTTTATTGTTTCCTGTTTCAAATCAGTGTTACAGTAAAGCAGCTGCACTCTTGTGTCCCTGCTAAACAAATCACTTGTAGCAGCAGACTGCTTTGGCAGTCTTCATCACTTCCTGCTCTTCCTTACCTTCACTCTCCTCATCAATGTTGGATGAGGGTGTTATCTGCATCCCTCTCATCTCTGCCTCCCCTCCCCAGGTTCTGTCTGCCCTGGCTCTTTCATCTCTATCCTCCAGGGCAGGCCGGACATCTCGTCCACCGTCCACGTCATCACTGCCTCAGCTGTCCCGCCATGCGCTCTCTTCATCCTCCCATGCTGCCCTTTTCTTCCTCCCTGCAGGGTCACGGGCTGCTCTGTCCCAGATTGCTGGAAGATCGGGATTCCTCCTCGTTATCCTGTTAACTGTACATTTATCTGACAAGACGGAGGAGAGAGAGCGACCCCCAGCATCATTAAGCTTTAATGGACAGCCTAGAAATGAGGGAGACGCCATAAAAGCAGGAGCTGAACCAGAGTTTCTCTTTAATGTCTCTGATCGCCCTGACAGGATTATTAATCAGGAACTAAAGGAATTTAAAACCTTTGCTCTTGGCTTCCTCGCTTAAAGTCTTTAGCTTGCACCATTACATTGCAAGCCAGGGGTCAGGGGGTCTGCAGCTAATTGGTTCTACAGGGTTTTGAATAACAATGAGCTGAGCCCAATTACTGAACTACAGAGAGGCGGAGATGAGAGGCGAGGGAGGGGGGCCCGGTGGAACAGGCACATAGAGGATGCAGGGAGGAGGAGGAGGGGATGGAGGGGAGGCTGTTTCACGGCTGCCGTCTCTCTCCTCCTCAGAGAGGGGATATTAATGAGATCAGTAAATGAGTGCTGGCATATATGAGGCTGAGCCAGGGTAGAAAAGCAGCCGCCCTGCCCCTGCAGGACAGCAGCAGCAGCTTCTCATTCCCTATTCCATTTGACTCCCAACCAAAGATGTTTGCCACGTTCTTTTTGTCCCAGTTTTTTTCTCTTTCTCTGTATCTCATGTTCATTTATTAGTGATATATTTTCTTTTTCTTTCCCTCTGACACGGGGGATCTGTGTCTGCGGTCCTTTGATAGCGCCACAGTATCTTAGTCTGTCTTGTAGAGCCTTTAATGTTGTCTTTGGGGGTTAGTATTCAGCTGTGGCTAATATACTTAGTTTCAGCCGTTTAGAAGCAGTTTGGCAGTAAATTTGGGGCTCACTCAAAGGCTTAACAGCAACTTATAGTTTCTTATTTTATGACCCCTGCTGCTTTGGTCCACATCAAGGCTTGTTTTTGAACCTGTTTCATTCTCACAAGCTGCTGCCGTATAAATAACACTGTATAATTGGTGGATTGAGCTGCACAGCATATCTGCACAGCCACTCTCATGTGGCGTCTACCTTGCCCTGATATTACTGATGAAAATGATTGGTACAGAAGCATTATCATCTTTAGAGCTAATTTGTTCCAGCAGCAAAAGGGCTTTTCAGGCTGTTGAAAAGATGCCTTTTTTTCCACTTGGTGATGCTTAGTATTTTTTCCTGCCCTTGAAGCATTGCATCAGTGCTGAGTTGTAGCACTTTCAAATTGATCTGTGCTTAAATAATCTCTTTCAAATTCATGAATTCACAGTGAGCAATCCCCTCTTCTGAGCATTCATCACTTTCAATAAAGCCCCAGAGAAGCTGTCATTATGCCTCAACCTTCTCGTCCCGCTCTAAACCGCTGCTCAAGGGCTGCAATTTGGAAATGTGATTTAAATATTGCTTGAAATGGATAGCTCATATTTACCTAAGCCCCCCCCCCCTCCCCCGTGACATGCTTTTCATTTAATGAAAACCGAGGATGTCAACTGCACTTCCTGCACACGAGTCGAAGACATTAATTGCCGCAGGCAGAAAGTTTAGCCCTCGTCCTTTCTGAATCACACGGCAAACAGAATTTTCTGCAGGCCCGCTTCTCCGCACGCTTTTGTCACTTCTTCTTCACGGTTGGATTTCTCGGAGATGAGAAGGATTGTCTTTGCTTACACTTTTAATCTGCTGTAGAGCACTGAAATACTCCAGCTGGAATGAGAAGCAGATAAAGGCCTTCTTAACTCTTGACTGGAAATGAACAACAAATCCTTGAGCTGTATTGCAGCTTCAATTATGTAAGCACCACATCTGCTTTTTTTATTTCCTCCCCCCTACCCCCCTCCCAACTCAGTGGTGTTACTGTGTGCACAAATAAATTCTGGATGGATAGGACTTAAACATTCTTTGCTGATGATCTTCTATAAACTGAATATTCATCACCAATGATTGACTGGCTTCCTGAGGATTTGTGCAAGTCTTGCAAATACACTTTAGAAATTCCTCCCCCAGCAGTGTGCTGTGGATGTGGATTATGCGCGTGAATCTCATCATTTTAAAAATGGTTGCGGGTGTCATTCATTCCAAACAATCCTTCTGAGTCTGTGAATGTATTCTGAACTCTTGGATCCGCATATTTGCATACTGTCACAGAGTTGCAGCTGTGGTCTCCAAAGAGTTTATCATTATTTCACATTTATTTTGTCTCCCTAATTACCTAATTAATTCTGTTGTTTTGATTGTGGTGTTTACCGTTTGTTTTGCGGGGGCGTAATCCTGTTCTATTTGTCTGTTTGAAGAAGGAGCAGTCTCGCTGAATTATTCATGCTGCGCTCCAGCGACAGCACAACCGTTTAAATGATGAAGGCATTTGTGAAATCCTCTCTTTCACACACACATATATACACACTCTTTCTCTTTCTCACTTTCGCCTCCTTCTTTCTGTCTCTCTCTCTCTCTCTCAGTGCCTGAGGCAGTGGAAGTGTAAGGATGGAGAAGGCTCACAAGAACACCTCAAATGAGGCAAAGGGAAAACATGTCTCTCTAATGTGTCACAGAGAAAGCCAAAGCCATGTCTGATCTCACACCATTACGTGACCTTTCATTTCTACTTGTCACAGAAAGCAGGGCTCCACCCTGTTCGTCATACACACCTCTGTATGTGTGTGTGCACTTGGCATCTGTTACCTTTTTAGGACTTTTCCAGTATAATCACTTCCCCTGTCTGGACTGGGTCCTTATGC
Source organism: Kryptolebias marmoratus (assembly GCF_001649575.2). NCBI lineage: Eukaryota > Metazoa > Chordata > Actinopteri > Cyprinodontiformes > Rivulidae > Kryptolebias > Kryptolebias marmoratus. The sequence goes on along the minus strand of NC_051440.1, from coordinate 13,237,832 downwards.
GGACCAAAGTCTGGTCCTAATGTGGTGGGACATTATTTATGGGTTAGGGGTCAGGGATAAGGTTTGAAGGCATGTACTGGTATTGGTTAGGTTTAGGGTCAGGATCAGGGTTGGGCTACAGAAATGAATAGAAGTCAGGACAATGTCCTAACTAATAATGATTGAACATTGTATATCAAACCAGTATTACAGTGAAAGAGAATGTAGGTGTGTGTGGTGGGGGGTGGGGGTGGGGGGTGGGGGTTCTGGCTTGGCCCAGAGCACTGAGCAGAAATGTGGACACTTGAGTCGACACATAGCCCTCTCCCTTCAGCCCCACAGTGCTGCTGATGTGTCAAAATGCTGTTCTCTGATTGGATATCAATGTGTCATGTGGTGACCTGGTGTCCACTTCACACCTTCAGCTGTGCCTTTCCTCAGTGTTGACGATACTTTATAGAGTCAGCAGAAGCAGTGGATCTATTCCAGGGCGGCTGGCATCTGGTTGGACTTTCTTTTTTTTTTAAGGAAATGCTGTGTCTCCACTTCCAGTGTGGTCTTAATGGGTGCTCCTTCCTGGAGAGCACTTTGTCAGAGAGACGAAAAAAACACAAGGAAGAAGAGAGGAGGAGGAAGAGAAGAAGGAGGAGGGTGGTCTCTGGAGATTTTCTGTTTGTAGTGTTTACTGCTAAACCCTTAAGGACTTACAGGCACTTTCATCAGCACTCAGTTGTACATAATACACACTTCCTGCCTCTTATTTTAAAATCTTATAGTCTTTAAAAAACTGTACATGACACTTCTAAGTCCCAGGGGTCACTCGTGTGTCTCTGCAAGTTGCTGCATTTTCCCATTATTCATTTACACAAATTGGGTCTTGCACCAACTGTCATTTGTTTGCAGCTTCTTTTAGTTTCTCTTCATTGTCCTTAAAGCCGATTTTTTTAAGTGTGCGTCTGTGGAAAGATTATGAATAATTAATGTCTTACCTGTTGTAGATAGCTTTTTTAACAACTTCAGGTTGGAGAAATACAGTTTGATTTTGATCAAATTGACTGGCTAACAGCTAGTCTAAGTGGGCCAAAACCAAAGTGGAGTACTCATTATCATTGCACCTTTAAGGTGATAGTCCAATCAACTTTGAAGTGATTTTTATTTTTTTCAAATCGTTATCAATAGTTAGTACCTTATCAGCCTTGACATCAGTCATAGGGCAAAGAGAGTTTTTGGCTGATGGCTAGCCAAATAAAAATAAAAAATTCCAGGCTTTTAAAACAAATCTTTTAAGAACAACATGCTGCTGTGAAAGAACACAACATTAGCTAATATTAAAAACATGAACTATTGCTTTAAAAAAGGAAAAATGAAAGCTTGTTTTCAATACGCTCATTTCTTTTAAAGAGAGCAGGTTTGTTAGACATCAGCAGCAGTGACTCCAGGCTCAGACAAAGCCTCGAGCGCATGCTGTGTTATAGTTTTATTTAAAATCTTTCTCAAAATGTTGTTTTCTCTCTGTAGGCTTGTTGATTCTGCATTCTATTTGATCTGCCCTAAACATACATCTTTAATCTTCGCTGCAGGCTGTGTGAGGGAGAGTATGTGTGTCACTGCTGCCTCTCCGCCAAGGCTCGAGGCCTGCTTTCACAGAGCTGCCTGCAGGCCCTCTGGGAGACCTGCAGAGGGCAGCACACTAAACACACCGTCACCTCCTGCAGCAGCCTCATTTGCACCTGCACACAGCTATCTTTATCAGCATACATCTTCATTAGCTCACTGGAGGAAGTCAGAGAAAAAAAAGGAAATAATAAAAAAAAGAGAGAAAGCGAGAGAGAGAATGAAACCATCATGGGCCCGTAGGGTGTTCTACTGTTTGTACTGACACAGAGGACGAGTTATGCTAATTGAGAGTTCTTTGCATAATTAGAGAGAGGAAAAAAAAAACTTTATCATTATTATTAGTGGGGAATAGCCAGACTGAGGGTAATTTCAAGTTTCCCAGCAGGGTGCTGGTGGAGAACAGAAGAGGAAAAAGGACAGACTCAATGTTATTCCTGCTGTCTTTTGATGCAGAGAGCATAATTCATCTAAGATATTTAGCCTGAGTACGCTTTAATGATGATGACTTTTCCCAATGTGATTTTTTAAAGCCTTTTAATGTATTGTCTTCATAGCGGATTTGTTTGGTGTAGTAAATTTGAGGACTGCATATTAAGCTATCCACAAAAAAAAGATTTTGTTTTCCCTCGTGTTTAATGAGCCGACACTGTTTTGCAACTTTTTCCAAACATTTTCATGCTGCTTATGTTGAAGTGGAAGCTCTTATATAACTCAGAGCAGACGACTGAAGAAGTATTTGTGGTTTTCATATGTTTGATACCACTCTTAGGTGCCTGACTCTTGACGCAGGGGTCACGTGTCAGACCGCTAATAACCACCTGCACCGAGTTGTGTGGAAGTTGTCAGCCAAACAAGACAGGTCCTCAGCAAACTTTTTGAGGTCAATCAATCCTGTGATGTCCTGTTCTTTTTTTTTTACCCAAATGTGATGATGCTACAAACACTGGACGCTGGGTGAAGAAGGATGTGTCTCCCTCAGAGCACAAGGCCTGAGTTTGCTCTAAGACTATGAGTGATAGTTTATGCTGCAGTAAGTATTCCTTTCAAAGGCTTTACAAGGCACTGGGGGATTAAGAGCCCATACCACACTCATCTCATTTGTGTCAGGCCTGGGAAAAAAAAGGGGGGAGCTCTTTAAATACACACTGCACCAGTAAGCCATACAGCACAAAGCAGAGACAAGAACTCTCAGAAACGTTCCACCTGCCCTGGTTGTTCTCCATCACCAACATGGACCATCCGCTCAGCGCCCGCTTCACAAATTCAAGGAACATTCCCTCGCTTCAAAGGTTTCTCCTGTGCTTTTTCATCTGTGTGTGTGCACCAGCCCACGGCCAGAACCACAGATTAATATTTCAAAACATGTTTCTTGCTTCCAAACCCACCTCCTCCTCCTCTTCCTCCCTTTGCCCTCCATCACCCGCGACCCCCTCCCTCCCAGCATCATCTCTTTCACATGCAGCCCATTCCCTGTTCACCACTTATTTTCCTCTCTCAGCCCCCACCACCCAACCCCTCCCCCACCTGCTTGCACGCTCGCCAAAACGTGTGATGTTTTCCCACATCTCGTGCTTTGCTGCTCCGCTGCTCTCTTCAATCCAATCACCAAGACAGTATGTTTTATGGATTAATAAGAAATGATCCTGCAAGGTCCAGTCAGGCAGCCGAGGCGCCAAAAGCAGAAGGATGAAGCAATGAAATACAAGGAGGGGGGGTAGAGGGGCAGGGGGCCGTCTGCAGTCGAATTTTAATGAGTACCAAGGGGAATATCCTTTTTTTTTGTGGGGTATCCTTCTGGTACACCGCTCTAAATCACTGTCACACAAACAAGGTATTCCCATCATGCCTCTGGTTTGGCTTGGTAACTGTGTCATCCTGTGGCACAGCCACCTCACCAGCACACCTGCTCTGCTACCCTAATTGAACAGATGATCTGCCAATTTGTCATGTTTATCTTCAGAGGCGTTCTGGCGTCAATGCCCTGCTCTGCTCAGCCCCCTCTGAACACAGTGCAGATGTTAGCAGGGCTTTTTTTTTCCTCCTTTTTTTTTTCCATGACAGATCTTGTAGTCATTACTGAATAATTCATTGCTGCATTAATGTCTTTAGATAGCATCTCCAGCATCTTGCTCTGCTTTTTTGGCTCACTCTCTCCTTTTTCTCCTCCAGCTCCTCACAAGGGAAATCTTTATTATTCTCTCCTCAGACAGCAAAATATGCGGATAAAAGATAATTGCCTGGCTTGACTTAGCCATTGATATGAAAATAGGATTGAAATTATTCACTGAGGTTTAAAGGTTAGTTGAAGGTTATTATTCAGGAAAAGGTGTTGCAGAAAAAAATTGCCTTTGTGCAGCCTGGGAGTGGGCCTGACAAGACATTTCTGAGAGGCTAATATGGTGTGCATGCTGCAAAGGCCATTCAGTAAATAAACAGAAAAAGGACTCGTGAGATTTTAACTCTAGCGAAGTCAATTATTCTGGAGCAAATTAGGGCTCACTCTGTGCATAAATACAATATGCTCCAAATAGGATTGTGAGCTTGATTTTTGAGCACACTTCAGTGTCTTTTATTCAGCTTTTTTTTTAAATTATTATTCAGTTTGTCCTTTTATTCAGCCTTCCATGCATGATGGAATGCAATATGTATGCTGTAATGAAGAAGGAGAGGCAGCTTAATGTCTTCGATCCGTTGCATGCTTATAGGCTTGTTATGGTTCAGATGGACTTTGAGTACAGGCTTAATAAATTACCTCCGCCAGCAGTCGTCTGATATTTCTGCTTAACAGCTGCTCTGATGTCTGTGGTTGGCCCGTCGCTACTTACGCCAGTCTCCATTACCATGGCAACTGGAGGGGACGTATGCAGGTAGCATGCTGGAAGCTAGAATCTGGAAGAAGTCATGGTGAGCTGTTTGATAGCAGAGAGGCAGACAGTTGTCAGGCACATCTGCTCCTGCACCATACGCTGAGGCAGCGGAGTGGAAATTCTGTCAGACTCATGGTTTTTATAGATTTACAGGCTTTGTTTGTTGTTTCGATGTGTTTCCATACATACTTGGTAGACAACTGTGTTTGAGTATATGGCAAACTCTTCAAGTACAGATATTATGTTGCATTATTACCATCATATACTAACAAAGTGATGCAAACCAAGAAATCTTTGTCTACGTCACATTCATTTTCAGGCTTCTGCCTTCGTCTGGGTCTTGTGAGTCTGACTGGGTGATACTTTCATGTAAATACACCAAAGAAGAAGTGAGATGAGAGGCAGATAAGATCACACTCCATGTGGGAGGATGCTGAAGTTCACACCTCCTCTTCACCTGCTTCCTCATGCTCTCATTTGATCCTTTTTTTTGTCAGCTGAGGTTGGCTGTCTTCATCCAAAGATGCAGGTGGGATCACTCATGCGTTCACAGTTAGTCGAAACTAAACCTTTTCTGCTTTAAAAATAGACTTTATTCAAATTTACATCATTATAAATGCAATGTGTTTCTTCAAATTCAAGTTAGTCAAAATCATTCAGAACCATCACGTTTAAAAATACACATCATTAAGCAAAGCTCAAAGATATTTTTCTTTGAAAACAGGACACACAAATGTCTGGAACTCTGGCTTTGCATTTTGTCAGATTTTATTTGTAAGTACTATTGCTTTGTACTTGTCCTTTGACATTTTTGGCACTTGATTCTGATCTCAGGTGACCAAAGGAGAAAACTGTGAAGATTAGTTATTATTATTATTTATTGTGGGCTAAAACATTCAGCAGTGGTTCAGTATATCTGGCTAAAACAGGGGCAAGTCATGGCCTCCATTGCCAATAATAGACAACATGCTGTCAGTTACTGTCTTCTCTTCTGCTTCAGGTCTGTAGTAAAGATCCCTGACACCATATCTCTTTCTCTCCTTTGGTCCCTGGAAAGAAATTGGATCTTGTTCTCAAAGCTAAGCACTTCAGGATGAAGTTTTTTAGAAGCCAAAACGGCTTGTGTGATTACAGACAGATCGATACCTTGTGGTGTCTCCAGCCAGCTCACCCTGCTGGCACGGGAAATGATGCGATCCATGCAGCTCTGACATTGACAAGCCCCAGGGAGGCAACAGCTTCACTTACCAGAAAAATTCTCTCCTTTAGCTCGGCTGAGTAGCTCTGTCCTGTCGTTGTTATGCTAGCGAAACGGTGACATTTGTGTTATGCTGATGGCAAATGCCTTTCTAATCACTTGCCTCAAGCAAAATCTGAATTTTCATCAACTTTGATGGACAGCTCCTGAGGAATTATCATCGAGAAAATGAAATCTTTCCTGACCTCAAATGCCACGACTGCTGCCTCGCCCTGACAGTGTCCCACAGTGCTGGTGACAAAAGCTGCAGACACTCACATAGTGTCCCCCCTCCACTCCCAGGCTGTTGCCCTTTAGCTGTTGTGTTGCAGTTCGGAGGTTAAACCTCCTGACTTTTCTCATAGATGTGGGGAGGCCTGGTGATGGACCACATCCTCCCCCAAAACCTTGACAACACAGACACAATCCACCCAGGAAGTGGTGCTTATATCCATGTCAGAGAACAGCAGCACTTCAGGGCAGTGTGTTTTTTTTTGTATGGCTGAGCCAGCTACTTTTAAACCCAAGCACTTGTATTGACCCACCTCCCATGTCTCTACCTCTCTGCCTTCATCTCCCACTGTTTCCTTGTTTGAAACAATATAGCCTGCCTGTTGTTATTGATTCCAGAAGATTGGACCCTAGTAAGTGCTCCTTCGGGTTTTGTGTTATATTAAGCAATTGTTCCAACAGCAGATGACAGGGCTGAGAAAGTTTTAGCTGACTCTAAAAGGAGATTTCAACAGTTAAATAAACACTAATCTAAAACATTAACATGACAACTAAGTACATATTTTGGTACCAACCACATAAAATATACAAATAAAAACATGACTTTTAAAGCAATAATTCAGACTTTATGAGATCAAATTTATTTCAGACCAGATTGTTGAGCTAACAACTAGTCTGAGGGAGACCAAAACATGTAGTGGCAGTAGCAGTTAGTTGTAGCACTTCCAACCAACAAACTGGCAGCAAAATAAAAGTTATTAAAATGCCATTTGCATATACAACTATCTTATTTTTGAGACTGGCATTGTTTTAGGACATCACCAATCCACATCATTCAATAAGCTATCTTCAACAGGTAAGATTGTAATTGTTCATCATTTCGACAGAGCTCCACTTCAAAATATCTAATAGGTACAATTAAAACAATTTAAGTTGCGTACTCCTAGACTCACAGCAGATCTGTCCATGCTATGAGTTTTGTTGGAATTACTGAAGCCTAACCCCATCCACTCAGCCATGCTGAGTGTATTTGTTCAAGTGTCTTACCTGCACAGTCAGTAGCAAGACATTGTCAGCAGTGCAGGGGTAGTATTGCATGGAAGGCTGTTTTATGGACGTAAATGCTCCATTCATCCTGTCTGCCAGCACCGGCCTTCATTTCCTCTTCTGTCACACGCGTGGTTAAGACCAGCTTGAAGCATTTATCACAAGGCCAGTACCTGGAGGGAGTTGGGCAGGGTGGGGGTGAACAGTCGGGTGGTGGAGCTCAAGAAAAAGAAAAACTTGCTTTTTGGTTCGCTCACAACAAAACCTCTATAATGCTTTTAAAAAAACATCAGCTTTGGAAATCCCCCTTCAGACCTGCTGTCAGACCTGCAAAACAAATTTTGATGTTCATGTAAGTGATGACATTAGTTTGACAACTATAATGCATCATGCGTCCAATTCCATTAGCAGTGAGCAATAGTCCGTTGTTTTCTATAGATTTTGTGTATATGCATGTGTGTCTGTGTTATTTTGGTCAAGTGAATCCCATTTGATTCCATTTATAATAACAACAGGTCATGCTGCAGTTGCATTTCAGCTGAGAGGTAATTTACTTACGGCATGCCCCTTATTAGAAAGCAATTATAATTAATAATAAGTGGGTGATTCAAGAGCTGATTTAGTCCTTAAAGCACCCCATTTCTGCTTCAAGTGGCCAGTGTAAGAGTGTGTATCTGGTGTGTGTCAATGTCTGTGCTGTCTTTTTCAGAGTTGATTGTCAGCCGCACACCATCGCCCTCACCTCCCACTGGCCTGCTGCCAAGCAGCGACATTGTCATTATCAGTGTGCCAGAGGCTGGGTAAATGTCATTATTGTAGCTTGTGGATTCCTCCCGGGAATCAGCAGCTACCCGTTTAATTTCTCTAACAGCCTGGGAAATATTTGTTGCATCAGTAGCCTGGTTCATGGCAAACATCTATCGCCGCCACGCTATTAACAACATAGATCATTTACATAGTCACAGAGCTAATTTTCATAATGCTCCCTTTATTATCAGAGGAAGAAATTAACCCAGGAATTTATTTACACACCCACTGCAAATGGTAACAGTGTGCTAATTGGCTGTTAGATGATTAATAAGCTTATAGCACATGCTAATGAATGGTGCACTCACAGTTTCAGAGGTGCTCAGGCTCTGTGCTTGTGTTTTGGCAGCTTAATTAGACAGATAATTATGTACTTGTTGCTTTTACTTTCAAGCAAATGCCATCAAACATTTAAAAAGATTAAATTGGCTCGTGTGGCTAAGCTTGTGTTGGTTCTCAAAGTGATATTTTGCTGAAAGTGGCTACTAACATCAAGGTTTGTTAAATTTCTGCTTGGTATATATGGAAACAGTTGACTTTGACAACTTTAATGCTTGAATGAGAAAAAAATAATGAAGAAATTACGCATTATAACCAAAAGAGAGTGGTAATTCATTGCTTTGGGAATACTTTAGGAATGCATTGCATTGTGGGATTCATTGGTCATCTGGGTAACGACATCTTGGTAGGCCTTGTGAGCGGTGCTGGAGCCTATTGATGCAAATAGTTCAAGACTCGCAAACCTATTGAGTCTGCAGTTTGCAGATGGATGGATGCGAGTTACAAATTTTCATGCTGCCAAACTTTGCGAACACAGTAATTCAGATAATGGAAAGTGGAAAACAACTTGTCATGTCCCTGTCTATATGTGTTTTTAGCAAGCCTGGCTCACTTACGCTGTTACGCTAATGTGCAAAGAAACTATTAATAAAATTTAGATAAAGAGGAGAGTGACTGATTTAAAACAGTGAGCTCTCAGATCAGCATCTCTGTTAGGCAATGCCTAATAAAGCTGTTCTTAAAAACTGTGATGAATGATTATAATATTGTCTCACACTATCAATAGATAAATAGCAGAAGAAACACTTTTATTACTGTATAAACAAATAAAAAACAATCAGTCTTTCCAGTCTTAGATTCACACATGAGCAATTATTTCTTTCTTACACACAAAAGGAATGGGAGTACAAAGCTGTCTTGTTTTTGTATTGTTGCACTTTGCCACAAAACAACATTTTAGCCTGATTACATGTCTAAATAACTAGAAATATAATTGATAATAACAGAAAGCAGATCAAATCAGCTACTTGCATCTAATTTTTACCTCAAGGCATGAATAAATTGAACAAAACAATAAAGCCTTTTGTTTTGCATGCTGAGTTTTAATGTCATGTTCTCACGCTCTATAATTAAAGCAGGTGTTCTTGTGTTTCCATAAAAAAATAATGATAAAGCACTAAAATCCCTTGCATTTAACACAAGCCGTTTCTGCTACTCGCTGCAAACAAATTAAGGACTAGCCAAAGTCATCTATCACTCTAATCTCTGAAACATTTTTACAATTTTCCAACAATAATTCATTATTCATGCTGCTGTTGAACCTAGAAGCTTGTTTCCACTTATTTAGAAGGAATCATAAAGCAAAGACCAAACACTTTCTGTTGCAAGGGCTGAGCTTGTCTCAAGAGGCTCTTTTCACGGCATTATACTGTCGGGTAACAATCTTTAACGTGCTGTTTGCTTGTCTTCCTAAACCAGGATGGCATGAAAAGCCTTATTTTATATTTAAATGTGTGTTTTCTTAAAACATAAAGGAAAATTGCTGCAGTTTGCAACTTCTATGTGAGATCCAGTCTGAATCACCTCAATTTTTTTTGTCTAATCTGTACAGAATAAAAGTCTGAACCTGTCTGTGTAGAAGCAGGGAAACTGGCAATAATACTTGATTTAAATAATTTTTTAAAGAATCTACCTCTGCCACAGGTCAGAGCAGGAATTCTCTGTTATAATCACAGATTAAAAGAACTATTCACAAACAATTCCACTGATTACCTCTCTTTGTACGTTATGTGTTCACCATTGAGTCAAATTCAGGCACAGGCACTAAAGAGAGCCCCCTGTAGGAAGAGCAGAGCTGTGAAAACACTGACGTTAATGTGGCTCAACTGTTTTGAGCACCAAGTATCCTGATTGTTTCAGCTCACTGTTTTCCTGACTTGGCCTGAATCATGTTGTGCATAAGCACAAACTGAAAGATACATTTCCATGATTTGCAGCTGATTTGTTTTATTATGATTTTTATGCTGGGTTAACACTGTATGTTATCCAGCAGACACAAAATTTAGTCTATATATTAGTTACATTATAAAAACACAAACAATTCATATATTATTTGGCTGCATTTAAGTTCATATTCATTAAACTGCAGTTTTTATTACTTTTTCTCATACATAAGCATTTGACCTTTACTCAGAGTTCATGCAATGCTAATCTGAATGCTGATTGAAGACTCCAATATACTGCCTCATTCCTTTTGCAAAGAAAGATGAATACTTCAGCTGCAAGCCAACAGTGTTTCAATAGGCTTTTGGCCTGCTGTCAAACCTCCATTTGTGAGTTTAAACGATTGGTGAATTTCATCTTAATTACAACAAAGTCGATCCAAGCCCAGAGTTCATCCTCATCTTGTTCGGTTTGCCAATTATGGATGTGGCTGGCAACACCGTGGCTTCCACTTCTCATTTCTCAAACTCACATTGTCCCTGGAGCAGAGAAGATTGCTACGTGCCCGGCGTCTTACCGCTTTGCTCAGAATGAAGCAGATGAGATTACTCTGTGTGCATGAAGAAGGTTTCACCTAATATCAACCATAAGCCTGCCCCATGCATACTAATCACGTGGTTATGCTCTTTCATATGAACTAGCTCTCACCTTCATTAGAGTATAAAATGAAACATACTTTTTTCACTTGATTGATATTCAGGGGAAGTGAGAGACTTCTGAGACTGACAAATGTGGCAAAGCTCGTCTCCCCACCTTCGGTGCTGTCAGCAGTGAAGAAAACGCTCACAACAGAGCACATTAATACACAAGAAGTCTGGCCAGAGAGTCAGATTTGCTTGAATTCAGTTGCAGTGAGAACTGTTAATTCATATATTCCCATATCAGATTAAATTTGCTTTCTTCATGCATGTTGCTGAAGATAATCTGTTCCAGAGCTCAGAGTTATGATTATCCCGGTGGCAAGGACAGAAATGCAGACCGGCTATAGCAGCCCCGAGTAATTAAATTAGCCCTGAATGGCTAATTGGATCAATTTAGTAGGCAGACACTGTCGAGGATAAGAGTAATCATCTATGCAATAGCAATTTTTTATTGCTCAGACACATCTTGTAGAAAGACAAGGTGTGATCCAGAAGGTTAATGTAATTACTGTCCAATTCTCTCACTCACTGTGCACAATAATGCTAATTAAACTAGGATCTCTGGACTATAATGAAGCGTGACAACCCAGGTAATGCTGATTATAGTTTTAAGGACATGACTGAATGGTCTTCCTTAATTCTTCATCCTAGGCTTGGTGATAATGCTGCACATAGCCTCTTATTAACCACACTTTCACAACTCTACAGGCTTCAAAGCGTTCGATTTGCTGCAAGCTGAGTATATTTTGTTCTTACCTGCGTGCCATTTTAGTATGATGCGTTTTAGCCCAATAAACCAGTGATTTACATTTTATTCAAGGCGAGTTCTCCTGGCTCAGCGAAGTGTAAAGCAATGTAATGAGAGAGAGAGACTTGGCTTATTCGTATTCATTAGCAGCAGACATTAACATATGATGCCCATGACAGATCTGTGATGCATGTTTTATGAATGCAGTTAATGGCACACTGACAGCACGGCGGGCCATAAAGGACCAGAGCAATCCACCAAATGAAAGCCACAGAGCAGTAGGACGATTATTGATTCTCCCCTGTGTCCTATTGATCTCTGACGTTTTCATCTGGCACAGAGCTGCTAATCTGCTGTGTATTAGAGAGACACCCACAGTGCAGCCCATTGACTCTGCTATCACTAGGCACAAAGCTGGATATCATTAAATCCTCATCACTTTGTTTCCCCGAGCCAGCCGCCACCGACAACTGAGTACTCTGCATGACCTCTGAATAACCACTGTCCACTGGCTTGTTTATGGCCTCAGCCTCTGGTGCCTGACATTTACAGCCTCTTTTTTTAATAGGCCTGTGTAACAGCTTTGCTGTACACAGATCTGATATTGACCGCTGCCTCAAAGAGTGTGACTGGGCATGGTTTTACCCAATCAACTGAGCACATATAGTGAGCCACCCACCAGCAAAGGGAAAATACACTCTTGTTTTGTCAGCAGACAAGAGCTATAAGTGCCAAGGCAAATGCAGAAAACAGACTGCAAGCTTGTAGAGGACAAAAGGGCTGAATCTTTTTCTAGACGTACACATTTTCACTCCTACACAGCAGTAAAATTAGTAAAACAATGTCTTCTTAGCGAACAGCTATTGTTGAAAGAAAATCAGCAGCCTTTTAAACTAAAATGTCTGAAGCTGATGTCACATGTATGCCTATGTTTTACAAACACCTAAGAGATAAATATAGCCACTGTGAGATCACTTAGTTTATAGACTTCAGATGTGAAGCCTTGAGGTTTTAATTTTTTTGTGATTTAGGAAACAAACACTGGTGCAAAAGATGGCTCTAAGGATCATAAAGCATAAATCAAAAACCTTTTTATGCACTACTTTATGATTTAATGTATTAAAAAGAGTGAGTTTTATCAGCAATATTCTTTTGTAATATTAAATGTGTTTTGAAGGTTCAACTCACTTTCAAAGCAATGATCAACCTGACATTTTTTTTAAATGCATACATATTGTCTTCGTATTTTAACTATGAAGTTGCTTCTTCCATGCAACTGTGTGTAAGGTGTAAGTTTGTAACAATTTTGTAGCATAGTTTGCAAAGTAAAATGTTGGCATATTTTTGTGTCTAGAAAACATTGACGGAAATGTTCTCACCAATCCTTAACCAACAGTCTCAAGTCCACCTCATGGAAAACTGACCATTGCACAACTTGAAATGTTTTGTTAAGTTGTATTTTACAATAACCTATGCTCTTTTCTTTAACCTAATTGAATAGTATTTTTAGTAAACCTAACCAAACAATAAATAATGTAGGAAAATAAAAAAATAAAAAGATTGTCCCAATGGATCTTGATTTATAAGGCACACATTCTTGCAACAGTAATTTTGACAAAAATGTTAAGATATCACTAGGCCTAGGTTTTTAAAAACCTAAATAGACACTTTTTACTGGTGGGTGAATTTTACTTTACTAACAGAGTTGTTTGGTTATTTAATTCTCCTCCTGAAAATGAGTTTAAATGTTCTAAATGATGACTTTCTTGTTGCGGCAAAAAGCAATACATGAGACTCAAAACTCAACTTGTACGTTTTTGTATTTATTATTGATCAAACCTGATGAGGTGAGACATTCTCACCACCAGCATTTGATGGTGGAAAGACCTTTAAAAAGGGAAATGTTAAAACGTTTGTCAAGGGAAGGCCACCAGCTATAGTCAGAGAACAGGTTTAAAACAGAAAATGTGCAAACATCTGGACCAGTGAACAGGCAACATGATCTCAGTTCAGATTTTATTTTCCATAACACCTATCACAAATGCACTATGTTTACAATTTTTGCTTTCAAAATTATAAATTAAAATATTATTTGCAACTCTTAAGAGATAAGGATCCGCTTAAAGACGTGGAAAGTCAGAGCATGAAATTCTAACTCTTGATGTTTCCAAGCTGCAGGATGGGAGGAGTATCAGAGAAGGCTAAAAAAACAACGTTGTGCTCACACTACAGGAGGATCCACTCTCCTCCAGAGCAGCAGGACAAGGACGGTTGACATAAGGATCGATGATGCTTAAGGTGCGGGGGGAGGGGTGACAAGGACAGGTGCAGGGGAGCACCCTACCATGGTCCATTAGAGAAGGAGTCTTCCTGCTGAGGGCAGACAGCATGATAAACAGCTTCAGCTCTGATAATACTCCAGCTGATCAATAGCCGGCCCGTTCGCCCTCCCTAAGGGACAGGCAGAAGTAGCAGCCATGACAGCTGACCCTCAGGTCATATGTCTGAGTCTGTTTCTCTGCGTTTGGGATTGTGTCAGGACCAAGCTGCTCACACACGGCACACAGACATGGTAAATGGCGAAAAGACATCACTGATACGGATGGAGCATCACACTGACCTCCTGACCTTTCTGCCTAACCTTATCTTTATACAGCAATAAAATCCACCAAGCATGTCCAATTAGTATATGCATGTCCTTCACTTAAGCTCTAATGGTTTATTCATCGATATAGATAGCAGACATTTTCCCATTCTGGTCTGCCATTTGCACATAAGTACTTTGTCCCACCTGCTTCTGTCCAGCTTCAACAGTTACCATCATTTAGAGCAAGACCTGAAGTGATTGGTAATTAATTTAAAACTGATTAATCATTTCAGTCGTGTAACTAAAAATATTTTGAATGGATATTTTTTTAATATTTTATAAATAAATCGTAAATGATCAAAAAGCAGAACAATTACCAAATTCATTTGTAATAAAATAATTATGAGGATCACTATGTTGAAGTGAACTAGAAAGTAGGTGAATTACAAGATGTCACTTTTCATGCCAGAGTTTTAGACTGAGATCATCTTATGTTGAGAAACGAAAACATTGTAGGAGTTTTGGTCAAACCTTTAAAATAATGTTGCACACTGTGCACTGTTAGCTCTAAAATGTAATCTGTTGTAGATGTACAACCAATATTAATTTCCTAAAAGTTTCGTTAAAATCCTCCCAGTAATTCATGAAATACAGTATTTTGCTAACAGACATGCAGAGTTGACTCCAAACAGTTAATGACAAAACTTTAAACAAAGATCTCGTGCAATCTGTTATCAATTAGAACTTGTGTTGGTGATCATTCTCATTTACTATCACAGTTATAGCCATTTTTGTGTTTTTAAGGTCAGTTTGGTTGTGGCAGCCATCTTGAATTAGGTTGACTCCAAACATTAGTCAGTTGTAGATGTACAACCAATACTTACTTACTTTGTTATAATAACTTTTGTTGTCACTATGAGTCTCGATGCTGGATTTTTGTTTTAATATAAAATTGGCAAAAAAAAAGAAGACAAAATTGAACTGGTTTAGTAATTTTCTTTGCAATACTGCTGCACTGTATTGTTCCTCTTCTTAACAAAGCTTTACTGCTTCTTAAACCTAACTGCAGTAGTTATTTGCCTAAATCTAGCCAAACAGCAACAGGAAGTGAATGTAAAGAGTACATTAAAGTAAAAGACATGGAACAGAATCACCATTGTGCTTGGTTGAAGGCCTTGCATTAATACTGCTACATGACTATTACCTCCTGGGCCAACAGAGCACTTCTTTTGGCTCAAGATATTCTGAGCAAGTGCAGCCATGATCACCTGAGAATTTGTGTTCCCACCATGAGACACCCACTAACTTTCTGTTTGCATTGTTACTGCGATGCCATCTAATCATTTTAACACAATGTTTGCCATCAACACTTGAGACCATGTCAAAGAGGTTAATTCAACTAGATCAAGTTGCAGCAGAACTAATTGCTCTCAGGTATATTGTGAATGATACCTCCAGTACTATTAACCCCAGTACACTGGATCAAGTGTGTGTCCTAAGACTGAACTAAGTCTGTATGGTGCCCAAATTCGTGCCACCACAAGTGATGCTAAATCAGTCAAAACGCTGGAACTATTTCCAAGTCTCAACCCTAACTGACCATCCAGACGCAGAAAGTCTATCTAAACCTGGCAAATATTACTGGTCTAAAATTGGCTCAGGTGTAAACACAGCTGAGTGTGCAGACACCTCAGTCATCTAAATTTATCCGATTACTTGGATTCCCGTAACTAAAGAAAATACTGACTTGCCTAATTAATTTATTGTCAAAATAAAAATAACATTAAAATGTTTTGACATAAGAACATGTCAAGTGTATAATCTTATAGTAATCTGCCTCTTTTGGGGTAAAAACAAGCATGTAAAAAAACAAGAAGAGGAAGAAGTGTTTGAGCAAGTGGTTGCAGTGCTGCATCAGTTGAAAGATGTAGATAAACAACACGATCTGAGGCACATGCACGCATATACACACACAAACTGTCACTCAGTGAGTCAAGACTCCACGTCTGCTCTAAAGTTCTTTCTTCTTGATGTGCTTGTGTTATCTCACAGCTACAGTTGTGGCTTCAATGGTGGTGAGACATCCTGACTTGGAAAGTGAGACTCCATATCTTAAGCAACCCCACAAGCCATAAACCACAGGCAGCAGCTTCTGCAACCAAGCTCGCTGTGACTTCAAACGCTAACAAGCTGGAATAACATTTTGCTTGGGGTGGCTTCCCTTGACGGCTTCCAGCTGCTGGAAAGTTGATGGAAGAAAGACGAGAATTATTTCAGGCTTTGTCGCGTTTGGATAAAACCTAACCACACTGTATAGAAGCTGTGGGATCACAGAATTCGTTGTTGCTGCTTGTTTCTCTGTAGATCAGCACGAAATCTGTGGTGAAATCAATCTGCTGGAAAATCAATACCCATGCCTGAGTCCACATCCTGCTGTCAGTGGTTCTTGAAAGCTGCGTGAGGAATTAAAAAAGACACTTTAGGAGGAATGTGAATTGGTTTATTAAGAATGGTTTGATTAAAACGATGCAACAAAAATGAGCAACAATGCTCCAGAGCCAATTTTTTTTTTTACAATTTAACATAAAAATGTTGTCCCAAAGAGTTTCTGCCCTTGTGATTTGCTAAGATCTGTTTCACTATGTGTAGGGTGCGATTTCAAAACAGGAAGTGTGGGGTGATGATGAACTTGCAGTGTGACCCAAAAACATCCTCTTTGCAGCCATACTGAAGTGCAAATGGAAAGACAAACTTTAAATAAAATGCAAATATATGGACACCAAAGGCTCTTTCTGCTGAATCACCCACTCACAAATGAACACTAAATATGTAAAAGTGACATTTTCCTGAACTCAACAAGTCTGAACAGATTGTGCTGTCACAGGTACAGTGTTACTTCACACCTGTAAGATGAGGAAGTGAAAACACAAGTGAGCAATGGCGTTTCACCACGGAAAAACAAGAAGTGGGTGGAAAAAAAGTATATGAGAAGATTTTCGCTCAGAATAAGAGTTTGTGAGCTGTCAGCAGCACTGCTGTTTAAAGGTCAAGTAGAGTGAGTGTGAGGGTGTGTGTGTGTGCGTGTGTGTGTGTTTACTGTGTCTACACTTGCTAAGACGTCAGCTCCGCTCGGCTGTGAAAGCTCCAGCAGAACAAATCTATCACAGATGCACCAGCGGACAATCTGCTCAGGGCTGCGATGAAACTCTAACCCTGCCTCCATCTTGCCGTATTATTTTTTACAACCGTTTTGGCCTTTCTCACCTCGAGATCAGTGTGTAATTCAACGCTGAACCAGATCAAGTTGCGCTGGGGCTTTCAGCCACACGTCAAAATTAAACATAGGTTGTCAAGTTTGTAATTAAACTATAATTCTGTGGTTTCCTTAAAACAAAACAATAGGATTGTACGACACATGCTGTCTATCCTCATGAGAAATGAACACGAGACCACCCACCTCGACATGAAAATGAGGCAGGAGGGCTGTGGTAGCAGCCCAACGAGACCCC
The DNA here is from genome assembly GCF_001649575.2 of Kryptolebias marmoratus. Lineage (NCBI taxonomy): Eukaryota > Metazoa > Chordata > Actinopteri > Cyprinodontiformes > Rivulidae > Kryptolebias > Kryptolebias marmoratus. The sequence goes on along the minus strand of NC_051440.1, from coordinate 13,220,279 downwards.
TCTAACCAGATAAATCTGCTTTCATAAACCACATGAGAAGGGCCTACATCTGCAGAACATTTCAGACGACATTTGAAGTTTGTGCAGCTTACAATTTAGACATCAGAGAGCTGTAAAGAGGTGGAAATTAGGGATTTGGGTTTGGGTGATGGAAAGTTTTGTGGTTACAAGAAAAACAGGATGAGTGAAACATGGTCATTCATCTGGGCTGGGAGGATTAAACAGAACACCTGTCTGTGTGTCGTTCCTCTGTCTGTCTGTCTCCCTGTATCACAGTGCAACAATCTGGAAGACAAATTGTGATGTTTGATCTCAAACCGAGCTTGTCTTCATCAATAAACACGCGCCTTGAGTATGCAGAGTGTTGGTGGTGAATCATCTTTCGCGTGTCTTCCAGACAGTTTGAATTAAGTTAAGAAGGCTGATGCTGGTGTTTTTCGTTTTGTTTTGTTTTTTTTCTTCTCTCCACATGGTTTTGATTTATAACTGCAGGTCAGACTGCATTGCACTAAAAATAACAGAGGAGCAGAGGCAGCACTCGCAGCTCTGTGATTGTATTGATTTTGATAGCTAACCGTAGTGTTTGTGTGGCTCAGGGCGTATTTTATCGAGAGCGGTAAAATAACAAAGGAGATGGGCTGGAAGTTCTCTATGTATACCAATCAGAATTTATAAATTGCTCCATTACCTTTATTTCCCTTGGTTACTCTGGGAACATTAGCAATCATTCTCTCGTGGGCTTGGCTCATAAAACTAATAATCTGGTGATTTAGTGCCTCATGGCATTGTGCACCCAGTCTAGCCCACTCTAATCCATTCATCTTGCCACCTATTAGTTTTATTTTGGAGGGGCAAATTGCTTTCCAAGAGAAAATAGGTCAATAGGTGTCCTTTATTAGAAATTGCTAACAATGTAACTGTTTTTTTTTTCTCTTTTTGTGCATGTGCTTGGTAGAGTAGTGAGCCTGATTATCATTCTATTTGCATACTGGGAGGTTGCCTCAATTATCTTCTCCGGGCTGCATGACAAATTGCGAATAGCCAAGGTTATATATGCAATACTTAATTTATTCTGCATTTGCTTCAGTGAAAGTGTGCGTGCGTATATTGCTCTGTGCCTGTGCCTGCACATGTATACATACAGTTGGGTGTGCAGCAAAATGACAACATTGTGACTGTCAGCATTGTTCTTTTTCCTCCTGATGTGTGATTGTGCAGACGGGTGTCAGTGCTGTGAGCTGTGAGAACTTCTGCTGCATGGTATGGTGGCTTCAACCCACTGTCCCATTAGCAGCTCCCAGGGGAGAGAAAGACCTAGAATCTGGGGAGACAGACCCAGATTAGCTCACAAATCAATGCCCCTGGGACTGAGGCAAAATAGTGACTTCATCACTCTGAAACTTCCTGTCCTGTGATCCGGCTGACGGTGCAGTTCAGCCACATTCACTTTCAGCTAATATGAGTTGGCAGCTGACTGGGGCACAACGCAGTCCAACCAAAACTGCCTCGGTTATTCAGCATCTGTATCACTACAGTGAGTTTGTCATTTCAGTGACTTAATATGTTTAATTTGTCTACGAAGCAGCATCTAAGCTATTGTCTTCAATAAAGCTTTAAAAACAAGATATGCTTGTTTGATATGATATAAAGGCATACAATAAATTACATATGATATGATATGATATGATATGATATGATATGATATGATATGATATGATATGATATGATATAATATGATATGATATGATATGATATGATATGATATGATATGATATAATACACTTTAATGTACCATTGGGGATTATTTTCTTTCTTTTACTCAGTACTGTCTCAATAGCACAAAAATCTAACAATAAAATATTAAAGCTGATACATAACACAAACATAATCCACCAGTAGGACACGATGTCCAGATGTTCAAAAATATATAAAGTTTTGCATGAACCCTACTGCAGTATCAAAAAACACTTCACATTTTATTTAAGACTTGGAAACATTATTTAACATTTTGATGAAGTGGGGGATTTTTTTTTAAATGATTCCATCTGCATTTAAAATTAATTTAATTTGACACTTCTAGTAACACACAGGCATTCATTCTTACACTGTAACAGAACAAATCCTGCTCTGTTTGCTGCTTCTACTCAGTGGCTGCTGCTAGCTTTGAGGTAGTTGTTTGTGAGGCTGACGCTGGGTCTGTAATAAGGCCTCTGGATGCCTCCCTCCATCCCTCAGAGGTCTGTGGTCACACAGCTGGCCTCATCTGGCCAACCACGGCAACCTCACCACTTCCCCTCCCTGGGTGGGATGACAGTGAAGGGAAGGACGGGCGAGGGCCTTCACCAGATGTGGCCTGTCTGTCTGTCTCTCTGTCTGTCTGTGTGGCAGGAATGTGGTGTACATACATGGATAGGGAGGCTTTTGGACAAACAGAGGAGGTGTGTTTATGTATCCTAAAATGAACCTCATACAGTCATATGGCATCTTGGTCCACAGAGGGCCTACATTTCAGCTGCTTCTGTCAGAACATACACCTCCACACAGCTGCTGTATAGACTTTGATTCAAAGTGAGACATGCTGTCCACTAATATCAATATCTGTGGACACATCGTGCAGCTAACAGTAAAAACAATGCTCAGAGGGGGGAACTCTTAGATTAAACAAAAGATGACAGTTTTAATTCTGGCTCCTCTAGGGACTCACTCTTTCCCACAGTGTACCCTGATCCTGCTTTGTTAGTCTATGAAGGGTGGAGGGGGATGCATTTGTCGCATGAAGGGAGTCGTCACAGTCCCCCAGCTGCCGGCCTCTGTCCCTCGCAGGCTCTGCTGATGTAATCAGCCAGACTGAAACTTACATCTACACAGGAAGCACAGATGAGATATAAGGCCCCAAAGGCAGGCTTATCTGCTGCTATCAGAGGGAGAGGAGCCAAACCACCTTTCCTTCTCCTCCTCTCCCTCCCTGTGTCCTACAGCACAAGCCTGTTGCTCTGTCAGACTTCGGCAGATTTGTGTAATGACATCAGAGGGAGACTGAGGCCTGGCGACAGTGGCCCAGAGGCGCCCAAACCATAAACCTAATTGGTGGCTGTCACAAGTTAACTGCATAGCAAATTTCCACATTCTCTCTTTGCTGCTTCATTATTTGAATGGTTGTGAGTTGTGAATAGATGTTTAAAACAACTTGCATCATTTGTTAACAGATTCTGGAGAGCTATAGAAAAGGTAATTTAAGTCCTATAGGAACAATTGACCTTTATTTCCTACTAAGTGTAGCTCAGCCTTTTCACAGCTTGTTGGATAGTTACCTTTATCTCGAAGTGTTGATTTTTATGAAGATGAGCGCAGGTGAGAAGAACATAAAGGAAGTGTGAAAAATATTTGCCTTTTTTTGCTTGAGGACCCATTATAGCAAGGCTGTCAGGATTTCATTGATATATATTCACTGTATGCAACCAGAGTATCTCTGTCACAGGGGCCCCTCACTACACCGCCACATTCAGAAATACTGCGTTTGGCCCAGCAAATCAGCCAGCTCATCAGACCAGGCTTAAATGGCTTCCTGACCTCAAAGCAATAGGGGTCAACGTGGAGGAAAAACATCACACAAGAGCCACAATTGCAGCCCTCAAACATGAAAAGTCTCTTTTTATTTTTGACAGGCTTCCCACTTTTAATGGCTGAGTCTACGTGCTGCATAAACAAACAGTGAGGCTCGGTCTGTGCAGGCGGCCAGCACCGGTGGCTTCGGTGGTGAGTTGGATTACAGGCTGCGATGGAGCTGTGGTTAATATGGCACTCGCTGAGCTCTGACTCCAACTCTGTGACAGTCAATCGAGCACTCTCCCACTTTCTAACAGCTCAGTGGTGAATGCCACATTTCCAGATGTCAGAGCTGTGGCTTCTGCAGCAGCCAATCCGCTCTTTATGTTCACTTAGGTGTAAAATATTTCCTGCATAAGCTGTTTAACATAAACAGTGATTTTATGTATTTAGACACCAGAAGACTAATGCATTATGTTCTATTCATGTAATCCACACCTTCACATCAATCTTTTTCCTGTAGAAAGTCATATTTGTGTTGAAAGAAACAAGCCTCTGTTTATTCAGTTCAGCCTAAAAGAGAATTTGTGTCTTCCCGTAAAAGCTGAACACAAAATTTGAAATTCCCTGCAATAAAATTGTATTCACATCCACCACATACAGCTCCTGTTTGTGTTGGTGGGTGTGCTGCAGCTGTGATGAATTTCCCAGCGTTAGCTCCACCCATTTCGGAGGCAGTGCATCCTCTTTCCAGCAGTGCTAATGACAGCAAGCTTAATTAGTGCCAGCAGATCCCCCCACTAACTGTAACTTCATTATCTGTTGTCAACAGGCCAAGCAACACTGCACATAAACAGAGCTCATTATGTCTCTGCACTATCTTTTGTCTCCTCCCTGCTCCAGAATCTGACGCTATTTATCTTGATATCTCTCTCTCTCTCTCTCTCTCTCTCTCTCTCTCTCTTTCTCTGTGTCTCTGCATTTGCATATATAAATCTTGCGCCATAATGAGGGTCCTCCAGATGGGATGGATGGGAAGCCGTAAGGTCATTTTTCACTCTCTGCACAGACTGTAAAGCTGCTAAGTAAGCCAAACTGTGGCTTTCTTTAAGCATCCAGTTGAAAAAAAAATACAGATGACACAGCTGTGAAATAAAATTTGGCAGTTTTTACTCAAACATTGAATGCTATGGGTACAATAAATGGATAGCTCAGATGTTTTGAAGTGGGGCTCTGAGAAAACATTATGAACAATTAATATCTTACCTGTTGTAGATAGCTTCTTGAATGTGCAGTAACAACCAAATCGCAGTTTACAAAGGTATAATTTATGAGGCAAAAGCTTCCATAACTACATTTTCCTCTCTCTCGTAGTATGACTTCTGTGTAAGATTATTTGTGTTGTCATACATCCTTCATGCATATATTATTTTGCTCCAAGCTCTGTTAGGTTGCAGACAGAGAGTTAACCCGAAGCACTGTTAGATTCTTGACAGGCGTAGTTTGTCAGTCTGAGTTCTGAGACTTCCCTAGTCAAAAAAAAGGGCCTCTTGAAGCGAGCCAGTGAAATCTGCAGGAGCTATCGCCATCAAAAGCCTTTCATGTATTCTGGCTAAAGGAAGAGAACGGGAAGAGGAGAAATCTTAACCAGGTACATTGTGCTCTTTGTTTACCCTTTCTCTTACCAATCTGGTGCACAGATGGCCAACAATTATTCCTCTGTGTGTTCACTGCCGCTGGCGAGCCATCAGCTTTTCAGATTGGTGTAATCCTTTATTATTTATGATTGTCTGGGATTTTTTGGATCAAGATTGAGCACAATCTGTTGAATAACCGAGACTAGCAGAAGAGGGAGGGGCGAGCTGAGAGAAATGAAACGCAAACAAAGAATGTGGAAACTGAGAAGTCGGGGCATACATAATGAAGATGTGATGCTCACTGTTAGCAGAACTGCTCCTGAATCCTGCACACTTTAATCCCATTAACACTGACTAAATATACCATTTGTTTTAAGCTTGCCAGTGGTGGTGTTTATGCTAATAGCCTGGCTTCTCCAGGCGATTTCAGAAGACTTTTGGAGGGCACTGGCTAATAATTAGATTCAATAAGGAAGTCAATTTCTATCCTCATTTGAAATAAAAATAAGAGGCTTAGTCTCTCATAGGACAGTCTTTAATTTGTTGATTTGGTCTCACTTTCTCTCTCGGGGCTTTTCTTTCTATAATTCTTTAACCCATTTATGTCCTTTTGAACAGGACAAATAATGAATAAACAGAGTGAAAGCAGCATTCTGAATCATATAATTTTAAAACTTTGCTCGCTCATTCTTCTCTGTTTGAAGGTTGCTGAATGATGAATATCAGTGGACACATCTGAAGTAAAGCACAAGCTTTTCAAACATGGGTTTAAAGATGGGAAATATCATCCTTAAAGTACCTCCTAATTTACAGTGTGGTTTTATTCTTTTCCTGAAGCTCAATATTTGAACTTCCTTGTGTCAAATCACATATTTCCCAGTTTGACAAGACAGAAGATTTTTCTTTTATTAATAGGAATGTAATTTTTTTCTCTCTGTGCTTTTTGAAAATTTAATGCCAAGAGATAAGCCTGTGAGCTTGATTTGTGAAATCACAGTCAGTCTGTCCCGGTCCAATCTTCAGGCTTTTCTGACGCGATATGAAGATATTAAGCATTAAATTCACAAAGAATGGACTTTACAGTAAGGTATGAAACATCTTGTGTCTAGATATTAAACTTGAAATAAAATCATCATCCATCTACATTCTGATTCAGTTTTCATTAAACAAAAAGGAGTTTTTTAAAGGAATAATAGTTTTTTTTCCTGAAGTGGGCTTTGATGGAGTGCATATCAGTAGTTAGTATCTTACCTACAGCAGCTGGCAAGCTGAGCAAGTTCACTCTAGAGAGTCAGGTTGGAAAACTCATGGAGGAGTCAGGCTAAAACTACTCAGAATATTATCTGTTCAAAATCAAATTTGCTCCATTTAAACAACTCAAAGTAAACTGAAACTCTTATTTTTTCTCTTATTGTTTAACCTCTTAAAAACACAACTACTCATCTATAGCCTAGACTACATACTATTACATAATAATACATTTTTAAACGAACATGATTCCTTGTGTTTGTTCTAAACAAAACAGTATTTATTAAGAAATAAAACAAGAAAATCACTGCCATACGCATGTCAAACCAATAGGTGGCAATAATGTTGAAATTAACATTTTAAAATCATAGGCTGTAAAATTGTCCAGTCTCTTAAAGACAGAATACTGTGAGCATTCTGTAACTTTTTTATTACATCATTTACCATTTACTTTCAGTAAAAATCATTTTCAGTCCACAACCAAAGTTTAATGGTGACAGAGTCAAGATAAGTCTACATAGAAATAGTGGTAAAAAAAGGAGAAAAAAAAAACAGATCCTGTGTTGTTTGCTGCATGCTGAATACATACTTAGATTTTACTGGACTTGTAAAATTGCCTGTGGTGCCATTATTTTTTCCCAAATCTGTATGTCATGTACACACACGGATACATTAAAGGCTGAGTTTTCAGAAATCTTCACTCAAGAAAACATTTGAAAGTTGTGTTTGTGTGTGAATGACAGATGCCAAAGCAAAAAGACAATGTTATTTTGTAAAATTTCTATGTTAGCGTGGACAGAGACTAAAATGCTAAGTATATTTTTTCCCTGCAAAAACCATGTCAGACACAGATAAGTGTATTTTTATAGGCCCTGATAGTATCATGTAGGTGATATTTTTAAGTGTAGGTTTTGAATTCTTCCTGCATCACACTATCACTGATATAAAGATGTAGACCTGATATAAGTTTGATAGATGGTGCAGTTCGGACCTGTCCATTACGCTACAGGCCTCATCATTCTGGCAGACTGCTGGGCGCGGTTCTGCCAAGCTCATGAGCAGAGGTTCCAGCTGGAGGAGCTCTCTGATCAGACAGCAGCCACCCTATAGCCTGCACTGATAACTTCCTCAGCTGTCTATTATTCTTCTCTACCCAGTCAAGCTTTTTATTTCCCATCCTATCCACTCACTCTGTGTCTCTTTTTCAGCTTAATAAAGGAATCAAGCACCCCTCCAGCGCAAGCAGAAATGCTGGCCACTGGTGAAGGAGTCATTTTTAGTGCGCATGTGTCAGTCAGCAGGTATACGAGCACTTGTGGAGTCAATTTGGCATGGAGGAGTAGAGCTAGGACTGTGTGCCAGGGAATATGAAATGCTTCTCAGTGAGGCAGAAGTGGTGAAACGCTGCATGACAGAGGCTTGTGGGCTCACGAAGAGATTTCTGAGTTACTACACAGCTCACATTGTCATTATGAAGCTGATCAGCTCTATAAAAGTACTTCACATTTCACTCTGATGAGGTTTGGCCTTACCTATACCTCTGTTTGATGTGAGTGAATATAACGCTCAACATTCTCTGACCTCAATAGAAACAGAAATAACACTTTTTCCTGCAAGAGCTGTAACCCTGACAACATTTTTTTTTCTGAGAAAGTCATGTGAAGTCATTCCCATGCCATGTGAATGAAATCATGAACCAAAACTTAATTTAGGCCCAAAAGATTTTTTTTAATCACATTAGCCATTTAACAAACTGGATTAGAGTAACAAGATCTTTGTTGCGTGTAGCTTAAGGTCTTCTCAATTAACTGATACAGCTTGATCTTCTGATCAGTTTAATGTCATATTTTCACAGAATGGGTGCCTCCGAAATATAAAATGCGTACAGAAGCGGATTCTTCGATGGAAGTAATTTAATACACAAGGTAAACTGCCTGCAACTAGGTCTAATCTGTAGTTTGTTATGAAAATGGATAAGCAGTTTGAGTTAAGGGTCTGTTGAGCAAGCGTTCAGTGTTGCAATACAGATTCTTGATTATACAGTGTGAAGAGTACGTGTTAAAAAAACAAGTTTAGAGGGACTACTGTCTGCCAGCATCACTTTGCTGAAAATAGCTGACTGAATTTAAGTGGATAAGAATATAGCTGGCAGCCATCTGTTTTTTTGTGCAGTGGACACAACAATAACAACACAGGAAGAAGACTATATTATATACAGTATATGCATGAGTATCAAAGGTGAAAGGACAGTTTATGTGTCAACTGTTGATTTCATGAATTAAAAATGAGCATTTCTTGATGGAATGCATATACAGTAGGCATTTACATTGCTTTCCAAAGTTTGAAGCAAAAATGTTATGTGCAATCTGTTAGTACTTTAAATGTGTGATGGGGATGACTCCCAGCTACTACCACACTAAATTTTAGCTCAGTCTCTGTATAACTGAGACTGAACTAAAATTTAGTATTTTGGAGTTTTTTTTTTTTTTTTTTTTGCTGAGGGTGACTAGCTGTGGAGGCTGTTTTGAATTAGGTTAACATCAAAAGTTAATGAGTTGTAGATGTACACCTTTTGATTAGTTTCTGAGAGTTTCATTAAAATCCATCCAGTGGTTTGTGAGATATTTTGCTAACAGCATGAAAGGGTTGACTCCAAAGACCTCACAAGGTCTGTTAGTGCTCAGAGTATTTGTTGAGGATCAGCTGCAGCTACTACTTCACTAAATTTGATCTCTTTATCTGTAAAATTGACATAAAATAAACAAGACATTTTTGTGTTGGCCAAGGTTGATGAACTGTGGCGGCCATCTTGAATTAAGTTGACTCCAAAGGTTTAACAGTTGTACATGCATATCCAATAATTACCTTTTGAATTTTTCATTATAATCCATCTAGTGTTTTATGAATATTTTGCTAACAGACAAAGGAACCCAATTATATGATCACCCCTCCTTCATGCAGTAGACAATAAATACGTAACAGGCTGAACACAGAGTATTGCCGAGGTTTTTCTGTAAATTATTTCTGCAGGTTTTAACTGTACTAAGAGCTAAAATCCTTGATTTTTGTGACTAAGCTGAAAACTGAGGACCTCATGGCTGCTACAGAGATGACCTGATTAACACACATTGTTAACAGCTTAATAGTTTTATTGTTTACCCTCCACCTTTCTTTAAACTGCCATGTGGGTTCATAGGTGTGAACAAAGTGCTATGAATTAAATCAATTCGTTTTATGACAAATAGACAGTAAAACAAATAGCTGTGGTTTGGTTTGTTTATGTGTTTTGGTGGAACGTTTTATGTCGCAAATTTCCCGTGAGAACAGACCCTATCAATGATTTGATAGTCATCCGATACAATATTTGCTAATTTTAGCGTTTTCAGACATAAAATTGCTCTGTAGATTGAAGCATGTGCACAGGGAAGTGACTTTTTGAACTGAAAGTTGCACCTGTATTGTTCTTCATGTCAGTACTTATCAGTGAAGGTTGTTGATTACAAGGAATATTAATTTCAGAGTATCAATTGGCTGTGTCCTGCCAAAAGCCTCTTTGTGTTTTGCAACACTCTTCATATCTGCTTTTTTTTTTTTTTGTCCTTTGATAAGGACTCTCATCCTGTTTTCATTGATTACAGTCTGATGACTCATCCTGATAAAACAAAAACGGCGATTCATCTTTTCACCGCATACTGTGGGCCCTTTGTTGCATGGAATGTGTGTGCCTGTTTTTGTACATTTTTTTGCTCCTTGCCTGTGAATGATGTGCTGCGATGCACGGCATGTGTGTTTATTTGTGAACGTATGGTATAAGTCTGCAAATCTTCATGCAAACAGAACGCCATAACTATAAAATGTTGAGCTACTGCATAAAAAAAACTCTGACTTTTGCAGTAGCAGCTCCTTTTCTGCTTTGCCAGCTGCAAAGTGAGCAGGCATAAAAAAGGTCATTTGTAAATTACAAGTGACCTGATTTCAATCAGCACCCTCACCATAATTTCCACTAAAATACTGCATGTGAGTGGTAAAGTATTGCTACCTTTTAAACAATATGACCCCAAACAGATTGTTCAGTTGAAGAAACAAAATATTTGCTTTCTGGCTACATGTGAAAAGTGAGTACGGCTCAGTTCAAAGCGGCAGGACTGAGGACAATCCATGCTCTGTCAAGAATTAGAGCCACCTCTGCAAATAGACCTATGTGTAATGCCTCAGGGTGGGAGTTTTTTTTCTCCAAGGCTGGGGTTTCCGTGTAAATAAACAGTGTGGGGGTCTCAGTGGGCGGAGGGCCTCTTCTCCCTGGGGTTTGGCCCAGCCTTTTGTTGCCTTTAATCCAAGCACTCTCTATTGAAAAGCATGAGGGGGTGCCTGGCTGAGATTAGCCTGCCAGCTCTTGTGTGTGCTTGAATTTCTCACAGACTGCCCCCGTACTTTTGGAAATAACACAATTATCCCACATCCTCAAGGTGGCTGACGAGAATGACAAGTAAGACGACTGCTGGGCAATCTCAGACCTTGGCGTGACATAATGAACTTAGCATTCCCCAAACCCTGTGCTATGCGCTGAGAAACATGGCTGTTTTTGCACTTAGGTAACTTTATACAGACCTGACTTATGGCATTAGTTTAAATTTACTGACGTGGCTATAATTAAGTTCAGCATTGTGGAGGATTATATTTTGTACACGAGAAAGAACACCACGTGTGTTGGCTTTTACTAATTCATCAGCTTTGAATTGAAGTTAAACATTAAAAGGCACGATACAATGAACCCTAATTAGCCTACATCTTTATGGACGTGTTTTTCTTCATTTCAGGGGCTCATTATCACAACTGAAAAATAGCTAAAGCCTTCTTACATCCATTAAGAGAGCAAAAAGGTTGCTTTTTTTTACTGGAAAAAAAACAAAGTGCCATATAAAACATAAAATTAACATCACGTCTACTGTTAGAACAGATCGATTTGGCTTCCTGATAAAAGTAAACAATATTCTTTTGTCTGCTTAGCTACATAGGCCCATATGTAAAGGAAAACTACAGGTTGTAATGTTACAACTGTTTGCATGCTTCCTTTCTTCCTTTGTTTAATGTAAGCTCTCATTACCACGTGGTGGTAACAGATTGTTTGAACTGGAGAGAAAAGCCATTCGAAGCTAATTAAGCAGCCATTCCAGGCTCTATTCACAGGCAGAGGACCGGGGAGCACAGGCATTTGTCAGCGCTTGACCCCGCGTGGTATTGATTGACAACGTGGCGCCGTGAATGACAGGCTCGACGCCAGCGGACCAATGGGAAGCCGCCGGGTAAGTGCGCCGCGCTCCCATTGGACGAGAGGCCTTAAAGCCGCAGAGGAGTCCCCCACGTGGGGGGGAGCAGAGCTGAGAGCCTTCAAAACAAGGCTTCAGACATGGCTGATGTTCATATCACACAAAGGCAATCATCTCCTCCCCCCCTCCCCCCCCGCTGTGTAACTATCACCCAAATGCTGATAGGTAGGCGCGCGGATGTGTTGTGCAACCATCACGAGACGCTTTAAAAGTCGAAATTTATGTTAGAGACGTGGCTTCACTCGGGTAAATGTCGACGATCGATTGGTCATTATTGCGCCCTTCACGGTGCGTTAGTGGGGAAATTAAAACGCGGGTGTTTCGGATTCCCACTTTATTTATTTATTTATTTATTTTAATTTTATAGCCGCGTGTTCCACAGACAAACTCTTACATCTTTCTCCCCCTCCTTGTATAGTGATAAAAAAAGTGCTTGTTGCACCGCGCACCTCCATCCCACCCTCCCACGGTTCTGTTGGTGGGCTCACACACACACACACACACACACAAATCATTATTTTTATTTTGACTAGGGGAAAACAAACAAAAAAAAAAAAACAAAGCAACCCCCTAATGAAGCGAGGATGTGGCGGCTTTTCGTGCCGTCTCCGTCAAATTTGGGTATCATCGTCCGCCGCTGTTGTCGTAGCTACGCGGTGGGACGGACGGCTGATGCCTTGTGGATCCGCGGGATGATGTCATGTATCGCTGCACCCCACGTGGGGGCCGTCGCTCTCCGATAGGCAGATGTGGCCGTATTCCTCCCGAGCATAATGCGATTGGACAGATAGACGCTTTCACGGCAGTTCAGCCCTGCTGCCTGTGTGTGGCAACCGGGGGTAAAGCCGGACAACTGGGGGAAACGCGAGATTGTGGAGAGTGCCATGTTACGCTTTTAAAGAACCTCTTCGAGTCAGAAGACAGATTTTGGAAGCGTATATGTGTATTTTTTTTAAAACCCCCCGCTTATTTTATTTTTTTATTTTTGGAGGGATTAACTAGCCGCAGAAGGGCCACATTCCTTGGAGGTTCAGCGCTGAAGAATAAAGTAGTTTAATCGAGCCCGACCGCACCGAGCTCTCTCCCCCCAGTCTGGCTGGGTCCGTTCTGGAGGATGCTGCGTCCACATTACGAGGGATTAAACGCCTGAATCGTTGCCTTCTGTGTTAAATTTATTTTTGATTTTTTTTTCTTTCGGGAACAGAGCGGACGGAAGGTGAAGGCGCGCGTCTGGGTATGTACCTATTTACTGTTGGGTTGCTTTCTCGGCTCTTTTCCCCTTTTTTTACACATACAAAAGGCGTGCGCTCGGCTGCGCGCCGCTTCCATGGTTCCGTGCGGGAGTCAAAGTAGGAGGAAGCCAGCTGCTGTCGGTCGTGGCTCGCCTGTAGACGTCCTCTGACTCGGGGCTTCTGCTTCATTTTTGACGAACATCAGTCAAGCCTGGACTCATAAACAGATGAATTTGATCCGAGCGGCGAGGGGGGGAGTGGGGGAGGGGGGTTGGTGGAGTGGCGACTTCAATTTAGGCTGTTTCTGCGTCACTTTAAATTATTATGATTTGAGATTTCCCCCCCCCCCCCCCCAACACTCCTCATAATAAGTCGCTGACCACAAACCGAAAAAGGTCACCAAGAAAGCTGTTAGTGCTGCTTTGTTTTTTGTTTTTTTAAACACGAGCTAAAATGCTGCAATAACTGTGGGTTCCAGTTTGGTGCTCTGAATGATCGTTGCCGCTGCATGAAGTTGGGTATTTTGCAGCTGTAGGTTAAATCGCGTCATTTCTTCTATCCCCCCCTCTACAACACAGGATTTTCACGACCTCTCCTATACCCCCCCATCCCCACCCTCCCCTCACCGCCCCTGTCTGCTGAGACTGCTGCTGCTGTGGCTGGGAGCAAATTTCAACCATTTTGCCAAAGGACCTGCACGCTGGAGAAATAAACAAAGGATACATTTCAAGATGTATCCACAAGGCCGACATCCGGTAAGTGCCTCCTTTATCCTAAAATGTAGAGATGTGCGTGTATGTTCCTGTCTCCAGAACAGCCCCCCTGCAAAATCACTTTCCGCCCTTAACGCAGGTCATCCAATTTTCTTTACTACAATGCGCTTCATGCTCCATGAGAATATGTTCTTAAATGAATACAGATGGTGTGCATGCTTGGAGATATTTACTCAAACGATTCTGCTGAATGTGAGGACAGGTGGTGGTTTAAATTCATATTTTTCTCCCCCCCCCCTTCCTAAATGAGAATTCATATTCAGTGTGAAAGCCTATTCATGTGGTGTTATTAGCAGCTGGAGGTGTGAAGTAAGAGACCCACCTCTTTGCTTTGGTAATGTCTTACTGCAGAGGAGATATTAGTAGCTATAATGTGGGCTCTACTCAACGGCATCTCGTGGACTTAGTGCAGAAAACAATGAATGAAACTTTCAAACAGGTGAATGGATTGTTGAGGTTTTCTTTTTTTTTTTTTCAACATTCTCATTTTTGTTTTTTTGTTTTTAGGCTCCACATCAACCTGGCCAGCCTGGCTTCAAGTTTACTGTAGCAGAGTCTTGTGACAGAATTAAAGACGAGTTTCAGTTCCTGCAAGCCCAGTATCACAGGTAATAATTATCTCCAAAAATATGAGCCTGCCTTCATTTGCTATATTGGTTGGTAAAAGGTTATTCCAGGAATGCCAAAATACCAGTCTTATTCTTTTGTTGGGTGTTTAGGTGTGAATGAGTTGCTGAAGTGGTGTTGATGCTTGAAAATGACACCTTTTTTATGTTTCTGCTTTAGTCTCAAGGTGGAGTATGACAAACTGGCCAATGAGAAAACCGAGATGCAGCGCCACTATGTCATGGTAAGATTACGTTACAACGAGGAGCAATTATGGCACCAAATTGCAAGGCTTGTTGAAGATCTAGTTAGGGTGGCGTGACACAGGGCTATTGTGATCACCTATGTGGTGGTTAGGGCGGGCTGAGTGTCAGGTACGGGCCTGTGAAAGCCCTCGGGGGTGGTGGTGGTGGTGGTGGGGGGGTTGATGCAGCTGGTCGTTACAGAGGAGCTCTTTCTGACAGGCAGGCAGTGGGCTCCATTATAACCCGCCCCCTGATCTCCAAGGGTTGACTGCAGCTTTGCCCTCTGTGTGTGCTGATCTGATTATTCTCCTTGGAGACTCCACGCTCAGACATATGCACAGCCATAAATTAGGTGTGAGCTGCTGGTGGAGGCCCAGGGGCTGTGTGTGTGGGAAAGCGCACCACTGTAAACAAGATGGAGGACGAGGAGGCTGCAGTTAGATATATTTCTTTTTATTTTTTTTGCACTTTTATAATCCCTAATTATTAGCTTTTATTTTAGCAGCCTTGAAGAAAAACATAGGTGTGCCACTGACGCATGAAATGAGTCCAGACATGACGCAATGAGCAGCTTTCTGGGGAAGTGTACTCTCTTGTCCCGAGTAAACACACACCAGGGGTGATTTAAACCAATAGATACAGGCTCAAATTAAACATTTTTTTTAGTATTTTCATTAGAAAACAACATGTCAGCCTGACAAGGAGGAGGTTAGGTAAACATGTAGGGAAGTATCCCACAGCCAGCACCGGGTGTCAGGTTACACTATGGCTGTAGGGCTCTGATCTCAGACAGAATGGCTCTCTTGTTTGAGAGTAATTTTCGAAGAAGCTAATGGACTGAATAATGCATTGGCCTCATCAAATAGACGCTGACTGGAAAGCCATTTGTGCCCCGGCTGCCAATTGTGGACTCCGCGGATTACATTTCAGCCAGACATACTGACCTGGCTGGAAATATCAAGAGTGTTGAGCAATCGCGTTACGCTAAGTAAACAGACATCATGGAGATCTGAGGGCTTAAGATAGTGATCAATACATCTGACCCTTTCTTCTCTGCGCCTACTCTACAAACAGCAAAAAAATTGATTTATTGGCTGCTCGCTGTCGGCTACTCAAAGAAGTCTTTTTCTAGTCTGATCTTAGTTCATCACCTTTCAAGGTTTTTTTTTATCCTAATGGCCAAAACCGTGTGATAATCTGATTACTGCAGGGATCAATCCCATTGATTTGTGGCTGTATAGAGAATACAGAATCATGGAGCTTCCACATGCTTGCTATAATATGTTGTTTCTTTGCTTTATTTTTCAGTATTACGAGATGTCCTATGGGTTGAACATAGAGATGCACAAACAGGTATGTTCCATCTTCTTCCTCATAGTTTTCCGCTTTATTGATATTTCCATATGTCAGGGATAAATTAAAGGCAGGAAGAGCTCTGTAACAGCAGATGAAGGTGTGTGTCATCATTCAAACATTTGTTCTCTGGCATATTTTTAAAAGTTTACAAGTCATAATGCTTTGATTCTTTTTTCATATAAGATTAAAGGTAGACTTTGACAAGCTCTGTCTTTAATGATTAGAAGAGACAGAATTGCTGATAGGTCAGTGTTTCTTCCTTAGCGTAAATGTAATTGCAAGAGCAGAGCAAAAGTCATTTAGCCATTTACTGCCCCCCTATCTTCATCAAAGTCTCCTATCTTGTATTGCTTCACAGATCAATCATAGTAATAAAAGTAAAGACTGTATGAATGAGTAATCCTTAGATTCCGTCACATGCTGCTTTTAAAACATTAGGTCCGTCTCTTCCACTGTGACTGCCTCGCTCGGTTAATGACAGCACTGGTGTGGTAGGGTGATCCATCAGTGTCTGGGCTGTGTGTCGCACTGCCACATGTCTGTCAGGCCTCAGGCCCCTTTGATAGCTTCTGTCAGGCACTTATCGCCAACCAGAGGGAAGAGAGAAGGAGGAGGGGGTGGGGTGGGGAGAGGAGAGGAGCCGGAGACAAGGAGCAGAATAGAGTTGGGGGAGGAGGGGCAACAGTCCAGCTTTGTGTAAACAGGTTAATCGACTGATCCATTTTAGCGCCTGACTTTTATCAGGAACCTCAACAGAGCTGATGGAAGCGCTTGAATAATTCATCAGTGGGGCTCTAACCTGCTGAACGGCGTGTTTGTGAGCAAACAGTGCGGGCCCCATCCTCACAGTTCCCCCCACGACTCCCCTCCCCAGCATACAGCTCAGACATGGGGGAAGAGGAAGAAGAGGAGGAGGAGGAGGAGGAGGAGGAGAAGAAGATCGGGAGTGGTTAACATGCAGGGTTGAGGTGGATTATTGGATGCACGCAGGGATATTATTTTCCTGCCAGGAAATTTATTCCACCATGAGGAAACGCATTCCTCTAACTGTGCCTTTTTCATTACCGAGCAGGGACATAATTCAGGTTTCAGAATGCACACACCGGCATAGCTTAGATGGACTGATGTGGCAGAAGTATCTGATTCCCCCACTACCACTTTGTCAGCCGTGGCAGTAAGTAGATGCAAACGGCCAGTTTTCTGCTGGGTGACGTCAGCTCGTAATTACCATCATATGGTGCTTGTTTCCCAAAGCTGGACAGGGTTTGGGGCTTACATGTTAGTCAGGTTTGGCTGTTACCTGTAGTAGCAACAGACTTGTACCTTCAGGAAGCACTTGCTTGAAGCAAAGTATCTTCCATGTTCAGTGCCAACGCAAATGTGAAGAGCCAACAGACTGTCTGCATTGGTCGAGATGTGCAGTGAAACAAGGTTGAAGAAACTGTGACTCTCCCAGCCACCGATGCTTTCATATCCTCAATCTGTCATGAGTGACTGGACTGCAGCATAATTTCAGGGTGTAAGCCTTTTGGCTGTCAGATCCACTTATGTAAATGGAAAGTTGCTGTGTTTAAGATGTGCAATAACCGAGAAGGTCCTGTTGTTGTTGTTTTTTGCTCAAACAAGTTTATTGTTTTAGGATTGCCAGCTTGACAGCTGTGTCTGACAAGGTTAATCAGAGTAATGTGTCTATTTAGACAGCCTTTTGGCTTTACTCAGATCAATACAGATAACTCCAAATGCCAATTAGAAATTTACTCTGGACCTGTCTCAAATTAACAAAGACTGAGGCTTTGCGCAACATTTCAGTTAAGTGGAAACATCTTTATCTGGCCTAGACAAGCTGATAGTACTTGTCTGAGTCTCTACTTAATCAAAAAGTTGGGCCTTCGGCCATGCTGTCAGTTCGGACAAATTGCTGACCCTTTGAATATGACTAGCCGAGTATTGTTTCTAGATGAATGCCCTGCTTTTCCTCTGTATTTAATGCTCATCAGTGTTTCGAGTCCATTTTCCCACTGCTGATAACAACAGGCAAATACCTCTCGGCACACAATTGACAAGCCAGCCTGAGAGTGCTCTTAAAGTGGTGCTACACAGGTCCGAGTACCTGTAATTGTGTAGCAGCGGTGCAAAGCTGGCCTCTCAAGGGCCAAGCTGTCATCTACTTAAAGTGACAACAGCCCCATTTTTATCTGCCAGCAGAACAGAAAAAAAGGAAAAAAAAAAATCCACCCAGCACTGGACTGTATCTATTTTGACAGCAGTGGTGAGCTGAGCTAATGCCTCTGCCGTGTATTTGCATGCTGCGTTGTGAGAGTAGAGACTGGCAGTTGTTTAGGGCACAGCAGCTCTGCCACCTCCTGACCTCTCCCAGCCAGCTGTCACCATGACACTAAGCTACAGAGGAATGGACCGGGTGCTCAAGGCCCTTTCTACAAATCCTGTCAAATGTTCGACTACTATTTACACGGCTTATCTCGACAAACATGGATTAAACGGGCACCGGTAGCTTTTCAACCATTTCTGAGTGTCGACTCTTTCTAGAACACTTACAAAACTGCAATAATACTTATCCCCATAAAATTCTTATCTAAGGAGATCACAGTTCATTCTCCTTATCATCGGAAGGCAATAAGCAAGTCGGTGTTGTTTTACGGACTCTTGTACCTTCTGCAGTAAATGCTACCATATATTTGTTGGAGATTTTTATCCCTGATCCCAGGCCTCACTTTGTTTCATCTGATATTTCATCTTCAGCTTGTTGTTTGTCCTGCTCGCTGGCTTGCCTAGCTTTGCAGCTAATCGTGTTGCAGCCTGGGTCAGCAGGTCTTGTTCTGTTGGTCATTACTCTCCAATCTCTCTGGCTCTGCTCAGAGGTAATATGTCTGGCTGCCAAAACTGCCTGGCATTTCTACCATGTGTAATAAATAAGCTGGCGGTCTGCAGAGTACATTGTATGTGTGTGTGTGTGTGTGTGTGTGTGTGTGCTGCTCCAAAATGAAAAATCAGAGAAGATCCCTGTGATGTGTTTGTGTTCCGCAGTGGCCCTGGGTTGAACTGCGGCTCATAAATTCCAAAGATGATGTAGCTTTGGCCCTGTTATTCTTTTTGCTCCCAGTGCAGATCTCAAACCTGAAAGTCTCATCTCCCGACAAGTGGAGGGGGAAAGAACGAGCTGGCTGTGTTTTTACAAGACGAGGAGGAAGGGATTGTGGGGGGGGGGTGGATCATACCCTCCTCCCATTGCTCTTTTTATCCACCATTCATTTGCTCCGTTCATGTGATTGACAGGCTGAAAATTCAATTTAATGACCTGCCTCCGAGCACGTAATATGATTTTAAAGCCTGTTACGGTCAAGCAGAGGTGCCATTTGCATAATGATCCCCAGCCAGATAGGGCTGCAGCCGTTGCCATGGCAGTTGGTAGACAAGCAGAAGAATGGAGGATAGATGGGAGGCTGGGGGGCGTTGTGGGGCAGGGGGCTTGATTGCAGTAAAAAAAAAAAAAAAATTGCACAGGCTTCATACTCTAAAAAGCAGAACTTTTGGAAACAACACTTGGAGCACAGACCGCTTGCTGTCTTTTAATGGTTATTGATCACAGATTTGAGGTCTGTTTCCCACAAGGTTATTATGGTTTGTTTTCTTTGTTCACTGTGATTTGTAATGTCGATTGTCCAAACTGTCACATGTAAGTAAACAGTGCAGGTTGAAGGCTTTTCTTCCTGGGTTGTGGTTGTGCGGTCTAACGCTGAAGTTAACTGCAGGACACTGTAGTTCAAAGGAAGGAGGTGCCGAGCGAGCAAGGATCCTCTCGTCACACAGGAGAAGCAGTAGCAGTACTCTGCCTGCTCATATCCGTTTAGCATGGAGTGCACTCTCAGCACAGCTGTGCTCCATCCCCCTGGGCTCTCCTAATGTTTTAAATATTTCAAATGTCAATATCATGCTGTTTAGAGGATGTTGAGTCAAGCAGTTCTGATTGCCGGAGTAATTGACTTAATCGGTGTAAACATTAAAGGCGGGGTTATGTGAAGTCACTCTCTGTTTCATCTTATTTTTATACATTTTAATTTTTTTTTTCAGACGGAGATCGCCAAACGACTCAATGCAATTTTAGCTCAAATTATGCCTTTCCTGTCACAAGAGGTAAGTTTTTAATAATATGACCTCCAAACAGTGGTACAGTTTTTATTGTATTGTAGAGACTATTTCTTTTTTAAATCAGGTTAAGTAGTTTTGAGTAATTGTGTGTGTAAGTGAGGGGCATTTACTCTCGTTTTATGGTTCCTTGTAGTGCTATTAAAATTAAATTGCAAGTTGGGCACACCTTAAAAATAATTTCTTGTAAATTCTTCCCACAGCACCAACAGCAGGTTGCTCAGGCAGTGGAGAGGGCTAAGCAGGTGACTATGACAGAGCTGAATGCCATCATCGGGGTACGTGGACTTCCCAATCTGCCTCTCACCGTGTGTATACCCCCTTTTTTTTCCTTTACTAAAACTTGGGTAGGGACAAACCTGCACATACAATGCTCTCAGTAGTACATGATTGCAGCATGTTTTTTTTTGTGAGCTAAACGTGTTGCATAAATAATGACCGATATTAATGTTCATATTAACTTATTTTCCCATTTGATTTGAATGATGACCTCTAATTACATATATGAGTGTAACTCAGATGGTCTGTTTCTGCAGCTGTGGTTTCAGTTGCATCCTCCTTGTCTTGTTGTGCGTTTACAAATGTGAGCCTGAGAGCTCTTGAGATCCCCTCCGCGACTCATACTGCTTTAATTGGCTAAGGTTTTAACGAGGAGCCTCATCCCTCACTGTTGACCTGGATAGCTGTGGGAGTTAAAAGGCTGAAGCTGAGCAGAACACAGCCGACTTTGCAAGCTGGCTGAGACAATCCCAACAGCAGTCTGCTATCGCAGCACAGCACTGAGCGAGCAGTAATGTTTGCTGTCCTTTTCTGCTTCAAAACACCATCTGTTCCTCATTGATCAGCTCTACTCATCCTGCCCTGCAGAGGCAGAAATGATTGGTTTCAATGCTCAGACTATCAATGATCTTATTAGAACAGTTGAATCTTTATTATGCGTGAGAGGCAGGTCCAAAAAGCTGACTCAAAGACTGGATATGGGAATTCAGTTGATGTCTTTTGCTCTCTTAAATATGCCTGAGCATCTTGAGATTATGGAAAGTTGGTGTTTTACTTTTTTGGTAAAAAAAAAAACAAACAAGCAGCAGTTCTGCCTAAGAATAGTCATATTTGATTTGAAGCTCCATCCTGTCTGGCTTTCTTATTTAGGACATATGATGCATATTCTACTGTAATTTTGCTGTGCTTTCAAATTTGCAGCTGTGATTCTTTCTGTGCTGGTCTATAATTCAAAGCCGTCTTATTTAAAAGTTGACCTGAAACATGTTTTGACCTTTTCCATGTTTTTAGTATATCACTCTGTGTTGAAGCAGGGTTGTTAAATGAAACAGCAAGGCCTCAACCCAAGATGCACCGGCTAGTCGTGTCAGGGGAGGTGAAAATGTACCTCCTGTATGTTTTACGAATACTTTCCCATCAATTATTTATTAGGGAGACGCTCTGTAGGCATGCCAGAATCTTCATGTATATTGTAACGTAAGGTGGGGTGAAAGAGCATGCCAGGCAGACAGGCAGCATCCAGGAACCAGCTGCATGTCTTATTGATGGAGCTGTGGGCCATTAATAGAATGCAACTAGGGCAGCTGCTCGCTCTGAGAGAAATCTGACTGCTGGTGCCTCCTGTTTGATTCGAAAATGCACAAAATATTCAAGTCAACAGTAAAAGGCTCACCCTTCTGCATACGATCAGCCACCTGGATTTTCTCCCACCGTTTGAACATTTATTTTAGCCTCTATGGCCATTAAGTGCTGTGTAGTATTTTGAGATTGGAGAGAAAACATCTGTAGTAGCTCTGGCCTTGACCACTCTGTCCTCCTTTTCAGCAGCAGCAAGCTGCCTATCCTGCTCTCATGGTCAGTGAAATCCATTTATATTTGCCTCTTTTTTTTTTTTAACAGACTTGGTGTGTTCACATATCTGGGCTTGAAGGGCTTGCGCATGTTGCATGGCACTAACTGTGCCCGAGTGGTGTGCCTTTTACCATAGCTACTTTGTTAGCACACCTGAGACAAGCTAAAATACAGCTGCTCAGTTTGCCTGTGCAGTTTTTATTGTTGCTACACTCGGTGTGAGGGTAAAAAAAGGCAAAGAGTAGGTCTTTATCTTGGATTATTAAATTAGAAGAAATGGGCCAGACTCCTTTATTTATTTATTATTGTCTTCATTTATGGCCCTTTAATGAGGGCTCTTGCTGATCAGCCATGCTTATTACCCATCAGAGCCTCATTAAACACAATGAGCAAGGATGTCTCCCCCCTGCCAATGAACTGGCTCCTTAATTTCCCTCATGGACACAATATTATAGCACACTCTTTGGCTCTCTCGTTTTTACCGTTTTCCAATTTAGTCCACCTTAATTCCAGAGAAAGGAAAGAATGAAGTAAGACAAAGTCCACCTGATATTTTTCAAAACAGAGCTAAGTGCTTTTTGTATTCCTGCCTTTTGAGCCTACTGAGTTTATCCACCATTTTGTTCTACATGTAATTCCATCACATAGTCATTACCAAATTCCTAATATTCGTGAAATGGCCATAAATGGCCCCTGATTAAAGTTTTGTCATGTAAAAGAGAACGAGTGTGTGCTGTAAAAACAGCTGAATTACTCAGCTGGCTCATAGATGGGATAATAAATTGCTGATGTTTTTATTGGTGTCTCAGCTAAGTATTATTTAACCTTGCTTTAAACTGCTTACTTCCATGCTGAGTGCCTTTTAACTCCCATTTATTTCCCTGTGTCTTTCAAATATTGATGGTGAATATTGGAGGCTTGACTGAGTGCCAGCGTGGGACCCCAGCTCTTGGCTCCCAGGGCTGCCTTTTTCAGACGCACACTCAGAGACTGAGGGAAGGAGTGCCAGCTTCTGGCACTTAAGAGTTCCCTCAGTCTCTTAAAGTTTGGGTGTGTGGGTGATTTATGTGCTGTCAATCCAAGAATGTGCATGTGAGAGCGGTAAACAGACAATGTTGTGTCTTTTGAAGTGTTTTAAAAAGCAGGTAGTTGTTTTACCCTGAGGCTGACAGCTTAATGTTCTTTCAGATGATTGCTCAACTCAATGATGGTACAGGAGTGCTGTGACACTGCAATATGAGATTTTGCCAGTTTAGCAGGAGTGAAAGGATATTGGCTGTGCTAAGCCATGGTTAAATCAAACATAACTTTGTTGAAAAGTATTTATTTTTACATTATTGCCTCTCGTTAACTGTGTGATTGAATATCTAAATTTCTTGTATTATGCACTGGGTGTGTTGAGTAGAGCATTATTAATACCTTGACTATGCACCGAACAGGGTGTATGCCACTCTGGCAGTAATAGATGTGTGTGAATTTATGTAACCTGATCAGCCTGATGAGTAAAAGTTTCTTCTTGGCGTTTCCCTTCAACCCACTTGGTGTTTGTTCGTTTGTCTCTCCATTGACTTGCAGCAGCAGCAGCTCCAGGCACAGCACCTCTCTCATGCTGCTCACGGGCCTCCAGTTCAGCTGCCACCCCACCCCTCGGGTCTACAGCCACCCGGCCTCCCCCCTGTGACAGGTTCTGGGTCAGGCCTGCTGGCGCTTGGGGCTCTGGGCAGCCAAGCTCACCTCCCAGTGAAGGACGAGAAGAACCACCATGATCTCGAACACAGAGGTAAAGACGTTTGTTCAACTGGACACATTGTAAAGTTTATTATATAGAAGTTTATTCATTTGACCTCGATGGAAACAATGTTAAACAGAGTCAAACCAATTAAGTGTGAAGTGCTTCTCACTCTGTAGAACAGAATTGTAGGGTGAGGAGCACATCCTGTCTGTTCACATTCTGTCTGGATAATGAGCTGGTGCATTCCCAGTCCATGACTACATAACTTATTCAGCAGCTCCAATACATGTTGATAAGAGGAGCCTTGTGCCCTGAAGCTGACTCACACATGTTCAGCTAGAAGTGTTTGTTACTTTGTACTAACTGACATGTTTTTCTCTTTGCTCTCTTGGTTCCTTCATCACCTCTTCTGTCATCTCGATGTCACTGATACAGAAAGTACGGTGAGTTTCCAGAACCACAGATTTTGTTTTCCCAAGCCCCTGTGATTGTCAGTTGTTCAAATCATTGCATTGTTATACTCACTGCGGGTCATTGCTGATTTTATATGTTGTTGTAATCTGTGTTCAATAAAATGATTAATGGGAAATGAGGTTTGGAAAATAAATTCTGGGTTTAATCCAGAAGGGAAATGACAGCTATCATGCTGGAGAGATTAAAAGCTTTGTAAATATATCAGAATTAAAGGAGGACGTGAACCCCCCCCCACCCCCCATCCTAAAGGACTTATTTGATCTCCTCTTTTCTGTCTCTCTTGTTTACCAGCTCTCTTTCTTCTCTTTGGTATGGGATGAATATTTATACTCACAAATGGAGAGTTTTGTTGTCTTTCTTTCCACACTGTCTGCTGAAATGTTTTATTTTAAATGCTGGGATGTCGGCTGACTAGTGATGAGCCTGTGAGATTGTGTTTCTGTAGGCTGGGACCGGTTGAATGGGTGCAGTCATGTCTGAAGAAATGGGAACTCCTGGGGCGATTAGCAGGCCCGTTTTGTTTCTCTCCTCTTGTCCCAGGTCATCTGATAGTAGAGTGGTGACTTTGGTTAATGAGTCACGCTAAGCATCTCTTTAAAGGTCAGCCATTATGCAGACAGTGGCCCTTTGCCCAGGCTTCTAGTCCATCCGCCATTGTTCTCTCCTCTTGTTTTTGTCCATATGGTTGCTTTGGTCCTCTGTTGAGGGACGGAGAGATTCGGGACAACTTGGCAGTTTGCAGGCAAATGGCAAACTCCAGAGAAAGCTTTTGGACATCTGCCCAGTGCCTTCCCTTCTGTTGGCGTTTGGAGTGAGCTGTCCCAGCTTGTGTAGGCAGGTTCCATGAAGAAGCACCAGCCAGTCCCACTCCGCCGTGCCCACTGGCAGGATATAGATTCTCTTTCTTTATCAGAGCTCAAAGCCTGAGCTGACATGGTGCCCAAGTGTGCTGCTGCATTCAACGCCCAGAACCCACAGCATATAGTTTCTCTCTGTGTCCCTCTCCCCCTCTTTCTCTCTCATGCTTAGCCCAAATGACTCTGGAGAAAAGGCCTTCTGTTCAGTCACAACACACTGCTCATGTCCCTGTGAGGCTGTTTGTTGTCCAGTTATGAGGGGGGTGCTTTCAATTCAGATAACAGCCCATTCTGTTGTGTGGTCAGGCACAGGCTTGTGTGTAAGACTGGGTTTGGTTGGTGTCATGGTACTGTGTGGAGCTGGCTCACAGGTTCCTTAGTTTTTTTATTTTTTAAAAATGAATAAGGTATTTTTAGTGTTTGGGTTGGCTCAGTGTGTTCTCTGTAAGTTTATAATGGATGAGTAATTTGTTGGTTTCTTTTGCAAGTAGAGACAAAGTGGTAATAAGAGATGTTTTGGTTTTCTATTTGCAGAATAACTCGATATCGCCGTCAGAAAGCTTACGAACAGCCAGTGAGAAGCATCGCAGTTCTTCAGACTACAGTCTGGAGTCTAAAAAGCGCAAAGTGGAGGAGAAGGACAGCATGAGCAGATATGTAAGTCATTAAAAGAAGAACCCAACATGATGGAACATGTTATTTATCTGGCAGCTATTTGACCTGTTATATTGCCTATTCAAAACACAAGGGTGGAGTAAAATTGGTGCATTTTAAATTCTTGCTTATGTAGAGAAAAGATTTTGGCAGGGAACACTGACTTCCTGGAGTCTTTGTTGGTTGCCTGGCAACCTCACACTGACAACAAGAATCCAGGAAGTTGCTGCTTCTGGCTTCAAGCTTATCCAAATCTCAGCAAGAAAAATCTCACAGAGCTACAAAGGCCCCCCCACTGTGAGGCCAGATGCGTATCTGAAGTGTATCTGCTTATAGGTGACAGATTTTTCTAATTATCTTTGCAGGACAGTGATGGAGAGAAGAGTGATGACTTAGTGGTAGATGTATCTAATGAGGTGAGCAGTAAAGCACATGATTTTCAAATGGCGTATTATGTGGCCATTACATAAACATTTGCCTTTTTTTTTTCACCAGGATCCTGCCACTCCACGGGCAAGCCCTGCCCATTCACCACCTGAAAATGGCATTGATAAGCCACGCCCACCCAAAAAGGACACACCAAACAGCCCTGCGTCAGTGGCATCATCTGGAAGCACGCCATCCTCCAAGGCCAAGGAGCTCAGTCATGTAAGACAGCGAGAGAATTGCAGACAAACTAGGACAGAGAGAGTTTTATAATCAAATTGCAGAAAGAGAGCAAAGGGATATGTGCAAATACATTTAGAACGTTTTCTACTGTGGATTAGGAATGGCTGCCCGTGCTTTAAGTGCATGACTAAAATGTCAGGGATAATATTGTCCCACATCAGGATCAGTCAGGTCTTCTCCATTAATAGCTCAATGTATTTAAGTATTCCAGGATTTTTGCCTCTGCCTCACCGAAAGATTAAAGCTAAAGCAGTAAAGGGATGAAAACGGCCCCATCTCCATTGTGACCATAATAGGTTTTAGAATAAATAGCAGTTTATGGCTCTGCAAGACTATGAGGGTTGTCAGAATTAGATTGGATTAGGTTCAGCTTGCTCTCAAATTGTCAGTCTACACAGTGCCTGGCTTCTAGGATTGTGAATGTGCTTGCTTTCTTGTTCCCTTGACAGAATGACAAATCCTCCACGCCTGGTCTCAAATCCAACACCCCCACCCCACGTAACGATGCTCCCACCCCTGGCACCAGCTCCACTCCTGGGCTCAGACCCATCCTGGGCAAACCACCAGGCATGGAAGCTCTCGGTTAGTACCATTCTGTGTCCCTTCTGAGATAATCTTTTACCATTTTTCTCCAAAGTACTGCTATGTCAAAAACAAATCCATCTCCTGGTTTTGTCTGTAGCAGCGCCAGCTTTGCGTACCCCTCTGTCCATTGCGGGCTCCTATCCCTCCCCCTTTGCCATGATGGGCCACCATGAAATGAATGGAGGCCTGACAAATCCTGGGGTGTATGCTGGTCTTCACATCTCCCCTCAGATGAGTGCTGCAGCGGCTGCAGCTTATGGACGCTCCCCCATGGTAACAACTTCTGCTGTACTTAGCTTAATCTAAAAGAAATGCACATAGTTTGTGAGATTTTTTTTTAAAGGTCATAGGTCAAAAATTGATCAAATCTTGTTGTTTTCCAGGGTTTTGATCCTCACTCCCATATGAGAGCCCCAGGCCTTCCAGCCAGCCTCACATCTATTTCTGGAGGCAAACCGTAAGTTTTTCGCCAATGGCGTTACATTCATCCATTTTTAAATTCAGCAACAATAACACATACATTTTCTTCTCTCTCCCCCCACCCCCCTCTTCCTGCAGAGCTTACTCTTTCCATGTCAGTGCAGATGGCCAGATGCAGCCTGTGCCCTTCCCACCCGACGCCCTCATTGGCCCCGGTATCCCTCGACATGCCCGTCAGATCAACACTCTCAGCCACGGTGAGGTGGTGTGTGCTGTTACCATTAGCAACCCCACACGTCACGTCTACACTGGTGGCAAAGGCTGTGTCAAAATCTGGGATATCAGCCAACCCGGCAGCAAGAGCCCCGTGTCCCAACTGGACTGTCTGGTAGGGCCCTCTGCTAATTCACATTTTGCTCATTGGTGACATTTTGCAAATTCTCTTTTTTTTTTTTTGTAATTTATAGCGTTTTGAAAATGTGAACGGCATGAAATAATTGTGTAAATTGAACAACCTATAAACTTGTCAGCTCAGTCCAGATTAGGTGTGAGAATACCCTTGGGCTGTTTTATTACGAGGCCACCATTTTCATCCTGTTTTCTCAAGATTTGTTCCTAATTCTCCCTCTTCCTTCACTGCCCTGAACATGTATTGATTTGGCTTTGTCCTCTGTGCAACAGAACAGGGATAACTACATCCGATCCTGTAAGTTGCTGCCTGATGGTCGCACATTGATTGTTGGAGGTGAGGCCAGCACATTGACCATCTGGGATCTGGCCTCGCAGACGCCCCGCATCAAGGCTGAGCTCACCTCCTCGGCCCCGGCATGCTACGCCTTGGCTATCAGCCCCGATGCCAAAGTCTGTTTCTCGTGCTGTAGTGATGGAAACATTGCCGTTTGGGACCTGCACAACCAGACTCTTGTCAGGTACGGGGGGGGACATAAAATTACTCCCAGTGTGTGGGCTTTGGCCCCTTAACAGAACTGCTTATGTGCAAGTCGTTTTTAAAGAGCATGTCAATAAATGTTTGTGTGCCTTCTTACTTTGATTGCAGGCAGTTCCAGGGTCATACAGATGGTGCTAGCTGTATTGACATTTCCCATGATGGCACTAAGCTGTGGACAGGCGGTCTCGATAACACCGTTCGCTCTTGGGATCTGAGGGAGGGTCGACAGCTGCAGCAGCATGATTTCACTTCACAGGTACATCCCAGAGGAAATTCACAACCTACAAACCTTCACACATCATGAACAGTTGTTTTTCTTTAGCTCCTGAACTGCCAGTAATTACAGCTCTGTCCCGTCCTCAGATCTTTTCTTTGGGCTACTGTCCGACTGGAGAGTGGCTCGCTGTGGGTATGGAGAGCAGTAACGTGGAGGTGCTCCACCATTCAAAGCCTGACAAGTATCAGCTCCACTTGCATGAGAGCTGTGTTCTCTCCCTCAAATTTGCCTACTGTGGTATGAATATACACACATTAGAGAAATAACACAAAACAATGTCTTTTAAACAGTTAAAAAGTCAGTATATGTTTAGTGCTAAAAAGTTTTTGAATTGTCTATTATGCATTCATAGTTAAAGATGTGATAACTTTTTATACAAAGGGTTTTTTTGAACATTTCTTAGTTCAAGGTATCTTAACTGCACTTGTGTTTTATTTTCAGGTAAATGGTTTGTAAGCACTGGGAAGGACAATCTGTTGAATGCTTGGAGGACTCCTTATGGCGCCAGCATATTCCAGGTATGCAGATCGATACAGTCTGTCTGCAGCCAGGGAAAAGTATGCACAGCTGTCTCTGAGAGGAAGGACACAGTGACCGCCGTCTCATAGCACTATCCTATCAGTGAAAACTGAAACTGAGATATTGACCTGACAAAGAAGTCTTTTTGAGGGCTGTCAGGCCAAAAACTTGATGCGACTGCAATCTCATCTTCCTCTATAGTCAGCTAATTGTCCTCATTTAACACTAAATGGATTTGAGTGTTGTAACTGGCTCCAAGACTAAAGTGTTTTTTGTCTTCTTTTCCCTAAACAGTCCAAGGAATCCTCATCTGTCCTGAGCTGTGACATTTCAACAGACGACAAGTACATCGTAACAGGCTCTGGAGACAAGAAGGCCACTGTTTATGAAGTGATTTACTAGAACAGACTGCTTTGGATTCGGAGCATGGTGATGCTCAGGAACAGTAAACTCTTCCTCCATCCATCTCCCCTCACACAGTCGGCATGGATTCTGGATTCTGCCTGCGGCCCAAGGTGGAGGGCAGGAAGTTTGGCAGTGCCAGACTGGAAAGGATGGTGGTGCGGTTTTGGCCCTGGATTTTGTGTCATTCACCTCTGCCCTCCATCATTGATACAACACTTGTACAGCAAGTGCAGTTTCTGAAGGCACTAAGAAAAAAAAAGTTGCTGTTTTTTTCTGTTTGTTGGATATTTTTTTCATCCTTTTTATTGTGGAGATAAAGTTCCATGACGCAACTAGAAGCGGCGCTTCGCTTTGGAGCTTTTCCTTGGAGGTCCTGTGAAAAGTGTACATAATGGAGTAATAAATGGCCTTTTATAGATTTATATTTTGGTGTCCAATTTCGCTTGTGATGGTTCTTTCTTGTTCTGTCTATGATTTTCTGTCCCCTTCGGGGATGGAAATTAGATTAGGACTTTGTAAGAGGATATTCTATTTCATTTTTTCCCCCTCCTCGGCATTTTTTTCCCTCATGTTTGTTGTCGAGAACAACCTTTTCGGTAATCCAATTTGGATTATTTTTTTCCCTGACAACAGCTTTTTTTATTTTGCTATTTGGTATAAAACAGTCTTTTGTCCCCTGGATTCTAGCAGTAGAGAACTCTGGAAAATGCCCTTTTTCAAACTGGAAGAAGGAGAAATTCATAGTTTCAATAACATTGACCCTGCTCAAAGAAGTTCAACTTTTAAATAAAGATCTGTCAACTGAAGACCGACTGCTTTCATGATCGAAATGGATAACTAACAACTGGAGGACTGATGGTTTTTACAAAAAATATGCAGCAGTGATTTGAGCTCAGTCTGTTGACTTTACTGTTGTAAGAAAAATCACCACTCCACTCAGCAAAGTCATCAGTTTGTACACGTTAATTATTGCCTTTCTCATTTTGACGGCCTGTGACTGATATTCAAGACTTAATTGGTTACACATATAGGTGACAAGGCAAAGCCATTTCCACATCTGGCATTCTGGATATACTGTTTGCTTTCTTCAGTATTTTATAATATTCCACTTCAGTCCTCTCAGATAGAAAAGGCCTCTGCATAAACACAAATTTACTGTGTAGCAAACACTTCAACACCCATAAGGTCTGTACAGTAGACAGTTGTTGATAAATCAATAAATTGTTTTTATATAAAAATAATCTTGACTTGATTGTTGCATTGCTGCTAAATTAGGATTTAAAGAATAGATGATTATATTTTGTAGCATTAAGAGAGGTAGGCTAGACTATACAGTAGATACCACTGACATATTTAACTAAAAAACAAAAATACCATCAGAATAAGTGTTGAGCCTGGAAATGGGGGAAAATGCTAATCTGGATTTGTTTAAATTAAACAAAAATACCTAGCATTTATATTTTGTTTATTCATTTGAACATTTTTATGTATTTAATTTTCCTACATGTCAGTCTTTTTAAGTAGGATAAAGTATTACAGGCTTCATGTTTAAAGTGACATGAAAATCAACTGTGTACACTGACTCACTGATGATCTCTTGGCTCCGCTTCTGTTCTGGAAACCACAAATGTGTCCTTAAAGTTCTCGTTTCCTTGAATGTTGTTACTGTAGCAAGGGTTCTCCCTTACCCGAGTCCGCTTTTACAGTACACACAGTATTATTCACAGGCTCTCCTTGACAGTGAATGGAAGTGCATCAGCAAATGGCTGTAAATGCATCCAGAGCTGACATCTGTCTCAGGAGAACTGCAGACATAAGCGGAAGGCATTCTGGGTGCTGTTAGAGAGGCTGCAATACGGACCTCATGGTTTGGCTGGAAGTCAAAAAATTACTGAGCTCACATTAATATTTGAGGGATGAATTTGGCGTAGCTTTCAAAGTCACAGTGTGCCCCAGCCATGGTCACTGTCAGGTACAATCTCCTAGGTTTTGTGTGGTGGCACTATGACATCACTTAGCCGTCTCAGAGTAATACAATAAGGCAGAAGTTGCTATGCAGTGGCACTTCAGAGAAATGACGTAAACACTGCTCTTGAGTTCTGTTGAGTGGTCTTTTGGTAGCTGAATACTTCTGGGTAGGATGAGGTGAATGACCCTGTCCATCCACTCCAGAACAACGCTCTTCTAGGACTCTGTGCTTGAAGCAGTGAGCCCTTCATGAGGCAGTCTGTTCAGAAATGTTGTTGTTAGATTATAAAAGCGGGGCCGGATGCTTTCAGCATGGAGCCAGCCGCCATGCACCGCTCTCACGGGCTCATTTGTTAAAAGCTGTTGTCTTTCGTTTCCCATATTGGTGAAGTGTGTAGTTCCTGTGCGCATTCGGAGCTTAAGCTCCCGGCTCAAGTACAATTTTCTTCCTCTTCTTAATCAAACAGTGGAATATCTGCAGATGAAAGGTTGTACCTCTCAGTGCCTAACGGTGGACACCGAGGGGGTCATTGTCTCGCCTTCCGCTGATCTACGTCTCAATAGAAGGCTTTCAGCAGGTTCTCATGCAAAAGCCCGTGCTGCTCTCGACTATTTAAAGAGGGGCAACTGTGCAGACTAAGAAACTAGAGTGGCCTACAAGTGCTTTGCAGGAAACTCGAAACATGAGAGCATATTCGAATCCCTACTCTGCTTGGATTGTTAGAGGAAAAACTTATAGACCATAGAGAAAATCAAGACGAGTATGTAATATCAATATGTGGATGGTGTGAATGTTTTCCTCTATGTTCTCCTTCATTCATTACATAGAAAATTACTTTTTCCCCCTTTTCTTTTAAACAGCGAGGTTCTGGCACCTTGCTGATATTCAGAATAATAATCCTTTAATCACCTGAGTATTGCCCGTCCAAGGTTTTATCTGTTATGGATGTGAAAGCCCCCAATGCCAAGTGATTACAGCATTTGATCTGGGTAATAATGTCTTCACTGCTGCCCTGCCTAGGGCCCAGAGGCAGCACAGCTCTAATCCACTGTGTATTCTAGTGGAATTGTATTACACAAAGACCACCAGGGTTTCTCCTCTGAAAGGGAGGGGGGGTTGAGGGGGCTAAAAGAGGAGGTTACCATGGAAACAAGCTTCTCTGGCTCTCTCTTCTTATGCAGACACACATGCACACATATACACATAATGCAAGCGCACTCACTCCTGGGACAGATAAGCGAAAGACAGGTGGTGTGTTTACTTTCCATGGACCCTCCAATCCCTGAGCAGGCTGAGCCCTGATAACACGAAGCCTGTACAGTCACCAACCACCGAAAGCAGATAAGCACTCCAGCAGAGCAGAGCAGTCATCGCCCTCCAGCCAGGATGAACAAACCTGGGAGACCCGGATTCATTTGGATTAGGGTGGATTGCTGCTGCCAGTGTCGACGCCAACCCCGCCGATGCTGCTGCTGCTGCTTCTGCTGCCACCGCTGTGATCAGACTACTGATGTTCACAGGACTTTCTACACAAGAACCTGATGTTGCTCTTTACCCTCTGGAGAGTTTAGTCAAAGGACATGACCACACCAGTGGACTGGATGCTATTTTAGATATCGAGGTCAAGGGGCTGTCAGCACTGGGCACGTTTGTGTCACTGCAGTTAAAAGGTTTTGAAACTAGAACGAGTAAATTCCTCCTGATGTGTCCTGAAGAGAGACAGCAAACCTTATCACCATGTTGTTTCACCTTTGACTCATGTCTACTCTGTTTGTAATGGCTGTTTTCAAGAGGAAGGCTAAAAAACTGTCAGGAAATTCCTTTGTGTTTGTTCCAAGTCTCCACTAAAATCCAGTAATTCAACACTGGTATGGTTTTTATTATAATGCCCTATAAAGAGACCAACAACATGCTCTTTGATGTTGAGATCAAGACAACTACAAGTACTACTTTATTATGTGCAATATGCTAAGATGCTAATTATCTTTCCACACACATTCTGTGATTAAAGCACAGCTGGAGGTGCATAAGCAACATGACTAATTACAGAGGAAATGGTGATATTGAACTAAGGTGGGGAGAGCTGAATTTCCCTTTGGCCTCTTCTTTGCCTGAGTTGATTTTTAATTTACCCTTGAAAAAACTGATTAACAACTCAACTAAATTCAAAAAAATGAAAGATGTGTAACCTCTCACAAACATTACAGGTTTGTAGCCTGCATTTCTAAAATAATTGATACTGATTCAGCTCCATGTACTGAATATAAAGCACGAGTGAATATTTATTTGCAGAATTTATGATGCCCTATTGTTCCACTGGGGTTCTTAGAAATGTAGGATCAGAAAGGAAAATTAAGTTTGTTCGTTTTGTTTTTTGATACTGAGTGATACCTACAGTAACAGCAAAATGCCTCTGCACACATAACACATTTACCATGAACTCTCAAAGCTTGGCAGCTTGGGACACTTCCTGGAGGAATATCATGAAATGTCTGTTGGAATAAGTGTAACTGAATGTTGACGATGGTTTAAAGGCTTGTAAAATAGCACTCACAAGAATTACTAATTTTCTGAGATTGGAGTTGTTTTAGGACAGCAGCATCACTCAGATTTGCTGTTAGATCGACAATCTGGTCAGAAAGAAACTCTATTTTTCTAAACTGAGGTCGTTCAAATAGCTGTCTGCCACAAGTAAGATATTTATTGTTCAAAACATTTTCACTGAACCACGTTTAAACATCTATCCTTTATTAGTTCAACAAAACATCTTCCCAAACATTAATATTTACTTTCACACTTCTATTATTTTGATTAAGACTAATATGGTGGTATTTTTCATGTAGCTCTTGTCTATATGGCAACAAAAAAAAAACATCCACAGGACAATAATAGTGCTTCACTTTTTTATGAAAGATTATATATACATAGACATATCTTTGGATTATAATTAAAAGTTTTAATAAGTGTCATAGTGCATATAAGTCTAACAAAACTGTTGTTAAGGTTGCAAAATCTTCAAGTCTGTAATGTTATCTTAGTGAAGGTCACCTGTCATTTATCTTGTTAAAACTCTCAATGCAATGCTGGGCTTTTTCTTGTAGTTTATATGAGAATATTCTTACTCAGATTACCTCCCCACTATTTAAATTTATCTTTTTATAAGTGACCCAAAAGAAAGCACCTGTATAATAATGACATTAAAAGATGACCATCAGCCTGCCCTGCCTTCAGAGTAATTTGAAGGTAATTAGGCATTAGTTATAACTTTAAAAAAAATACATTGACCTTTGGTTTGAATTATCTTCTGCTACTAACTGTGACATGAGCAAATAAAATATTCAACTTGGATTTTAAAATACAGGTAAGTTTTTCAAGTGGTAACATCATTTATTCAAAAAGAGATTATTTAGTGTGTACCTTTTTCAGGGTATACATCTTGATGTCTGCCTCTAGCAGCGTAATAGATTTATAGGGTAATGAAGGAATAATTCTTATTATCTGAATAATGTTACTGTGTCCTGCTGTAATGGAAGAAGGTGGATGTTTTGTCTCTCTTACAGAGGCAAACCATCCACCTCATTTTAGTTGTTTGCTTTTATATTTAGCTTTAATGCACAGACTGTTACAGAAAGATTAGCCTCACTATGTTTTCATCACAACTTAACCCATCAGTGTGCCTAGATGTTTATGGAAGCTCTCACATGGTGCCAAAGTGGCCATATGTTTTGTTTTGTTAGAACTCAATTCTACCCAAATATTTCGATCACTTTGTATTTTCCCGACAACAGAGTGACCTATTTGTCGTCATGCGTTAAATAGGTGCAGTCAGTAGGTGTTACACATTTTATTCTCATTGTAGACAAACACTAGTAGTCTTTTCATTGACGTTTTAGTCAAATGTACTCGGTTCTCTTAATTTTATTTATTTGTTTGCACAAAAGCCAAAAATAATATTTTTTATGCAGAAAATAACGGAAAAAGGAGTCTATAGCATTAGGGAGTTTTGATATTGTTCAGTGTAAAATAACAACAACTATAAGAGTTGTTTAATAATTTTGTCTATAAAATCTATAAGAAAGTTAATAAATTATTGGTGAGGCTTTTTGTTTATTTGATATTAGTAAAAAAATGGAACTGCTTGTTCAGAAAACAAGCTCTGCAAAATACAAAATTATAAAAACACATTTCTGTAAACTTGTAAAATTGTTGGAATTTTTTTTTTGTTGTTGTTCTGGTCCTGATCCCTGTTGATCTTTTTTCTTTTTAAAGTTGTTCTGATAAAACACTATTTTTATTCTCCTTTGGTTTATTGAAGCATCTGTCATTTCCAGTGATCCCACTGCGCCTGACAAAACCAGAGCCATGTTAGATTGAAAAGACAGAGGAGCAATCTTTCAAATGGATCTCTTTTTTTGAAAATATATTATGACATAATTATGTTTTCTTCCTAAAAGCCCAGGGGAAACCTGCCTGTCAAATTGCAGTCCTTTCTTAGCTGCCCGGCCTGAACAGAAAACAGCAGTTGTGTGTTAATAGAACCCAGAGGCACTCTGAAACCTTACCCATTCTGCTTTACGCTCTCAGCCAGGAGATTAAAGTCAGGGAAACATTACAGGAGGCTGGATAATTGCCCCTGTGTCTCCCCAGCAGACAAAAGGCAACGCTCTGGCAATTCCCTCGGTAAATTGTCAAGAGAGGCTCAAGGATCCTTCAAGGCTGCAGCAAATTGTACAGTGCTGTCTAACAAACTACCAGTCTCTGGATATTATGAAGCTTCCATATATCCTTGGCCATAATGACAGCTTGCACTGCTGTAATAGAGTGCAAGCATGAGATAGCTTTTGTGAACACGCTTCCGATAGAAAAATTACTACCTTGACTCTCAGTCTGTGCTTTTCATTTTTGCTTTTGTTCCCATTTGTATTTTGATTTAT
The DNA here is from genome assembly GCF_001649575.2 of Kryptolebias marmoratus. Classification (NCBI taxonomy): domain Eukaryota; kingdom Metazoa; phylum Chordata; class Actinopteri; order Cyprinodontiformes; family Rivulidae; genus Kryptolebias; species Kryptolebias marmoratus. The sequence continues at coordinate 13,183,850 of NC_051440.1, read as the reverse complement.
TCTGCTATCATTTTTTTTACCTTCATTTCTATTCAGAGTCATTTGTTGGCTGCTGCCACCAACAGATGATTGCAGCCTTTACTCCTGAGAGCCACTTGATCCCTTGACAAGGAAAAAAAAATCTGCAAGCAGTTAATGACTTGCCATCCATGCCCAGTGTTAAGGGCGTCTACAAATTAACAGACTTTTGTCATGGCTATCCTCTTCTCTGCTCTCTCTTTTCTACCTCTTGCCACCACTTTCTCTCCTTCTGCACCCCTCGCCCCTCCATCACCATGCCCTTCCTCCTGCTCTTCAATTTTCTCCCTCTACCTGCCTGCTTCATGCTCCAGCAACTCAGGGAGCAGCTCTGTCTGGCTCTGGCTCTGAGCAGCAGCATTCATCGTCAGCACGGTTCATGTTTAGAATTAGCCATTTAATGAGAACAAAAGGAATTAATTGGCGGTTTAGGCCTAATGAGACGTCTGTGAAATTAACAGGCCTCATCAATAGAAACAAATAAAATCCTTCAGCGTTTGTTGTTGGAGAGCATTATTCTGACAAAGCTTTTGACACAATGATGAATAGCAGGTCAGGAGAGACCATCTGTGCTTTTTTAAACCCCTGCAGGAGGGGGTGGGGGTGGGGGGTGGAATGTGGGCTGGCTTGAAGAGATGGTGATAAAAGAGGGAGCGAGGCAAAGTGGGGGTAGGGATGGAAGGGAAAGGAGAAAAAAAAAGCTGAGAAAAAAAACACAAATTCACCAGCTTTATTCATCACCCTTTAGCATGATACCGCTGTCTAACCATGGTTACAAAGGAAATAAAAAACACGAGCATTAGCATGTGAAAGGCACTGGGTCTCTGACTATGCGTCCAGAAAGCCAAAGAGCTCTGATTTCGAGGGATATTTAACCTCCATTCAGACAGCAACAAAGGCCTGGCTGTCGCGCTGAGAGCACTGGTTCAGCCTGATTGGGGCTCGGGGAGGGGGAGGGTGGGTGTAGCGAAGGGGACAGGCAGGATCACAGACCTCATTTGTTCCCCCTCTTTACTTTAGCCTGTCTCTGTTCCCACTGAAGAGCAGCATTTCCTCTCTATGCTGCCACCTCCCCCTCCACCCTCCCTCCTCCTCCTCCTCCTCTGCTCTCAAAGTTGTAAATGTATGACCTGAGGAATAAATTGGATGGGAAGGAGGTGAGGAAGCAGCACAAGAGAGCAGTAATACATCTCTATCATGTTGGGTGACCTTTATTTACCGAGCGCTCAGCAACATCTTTATGCGTCTGCCTGGCTTCCTCCTCTTTTAATGGCCCCGGCATGAAAGATGCGGATGTGATGGAGGTGGTTATCTGCATATCCTCAGCTCAACCAGTGACTCAACCCTGCCGCCACCGCCGCCGCTCTTTGGCCACCCAGCAGTGAGGCCAAGCCCTGCCTGTTTGTGTATCATGGAGAAACTGTTTGCTTTCTTGTGCTGATCAAATAAACAGGCCATGTCTTTGGGTTGAGGGGGGAGGTTGGTGGTGGGGTCAGAGGAGTGGTGTTGTTTAGCTCCATGGTTGAAGATAAGGAATTGTTTGATGCGGTGGAGAGAAACGAGAGCGATTTAGGTCAGCTAATCTGATTTACACAGAGATGGTCTGGCCATTGCAGGGAGCAGTAATTACATAGAGGGATTAAGCCGCCCCCCCAACCAAAGCCGCCAACCTACTGAGAGGAGAGAAGGGGTGTCGGCTTAAAGGCCTGAGAACTGCTCGAGTATGTTGCTGCAACAACAACAGATTGAGCAGCTCTTGGTGCAGATTAAAAATGGCTGAGATTGTGCAGAAAACAAAGGAGGCATTTGGCAAAGCTAGAATGACCGAGCTTGTTTACATGCATTTAAATGTGCTGGGTTTGATCCTGCAGCGATCAGAACTTGTTTTCTGTGGCCAAATATCACAGTTTAGGGATATTTCACAGTGGATTGCAGACATCCAATCTCAGATTTTCACGGTGGCTCATGAAAGTGCTGTTTTTAAAACTTTTGTGCTGCTCTTGAATTGACGTTACACAGTTAATCTGGCAGAAATATTCTGATATTCTTGCAGGAAGTGCCTCAGGCTGAGCTGGAAGTGCTACAGCAAGCTGCTGCTGCTATTTGTGTTTGCAAATCCCCCACCCCTCCCTTTCAAAGAAAGAAAAATCCTATGTAAATGACCATGTAATGCAAAACTGACAGCTGTGTAAAAGCCTATAAAATAACCTGCCATAAAACTTTTGTCTTGGCCCTGCTCAGAATAACCATTAGCTTTTTCACTATGACCAGAAAACTACATAGGTCCAAACTGAGATTGTTCAATCTACGACAGGTAAGATATTATGTGTTTAGAACCACACTTAAAATAATGTTAACTAGCGCTTTAACTTTTCACTCACATTTAGCTATTTTTCCCATTTATGCAGAGCAGATATTTAGAGCCCTTTTTTGTTGCCATTTGTCTGTGTATTTAAAATGCACAGCTGAATAATTGCACTGCCAGAGCCGTCACTTCATCCAGAGGAATGACTTGCACGCTTGGCTGCTGTTTCTAAAGTGTGCTTGGCTAATCCACTCATTGCTTTGTGCATTCAATCCTGTGAACCATAGGGCACCCGCTCGGATGCCCGTGCATAAATTACTGCCATGGAACATAAAGTGCTGGGAGGATTTTCCTTAATGATCGCCAACGCTTTAAATGCTTCTGCTTCAACAGTCGATACTGCTCAGCCCATTCAATTATTCAGCGGTCCTTCCCTCATTAACAAAATCCTGACCTTGACATGTCTGCCCTATTTCTCTCCCCTGACAGACTCGGCTCTCCAAACGACTCTGTTTGCTCTGATATTGGCTGGGAAATCCATGCATATTGATAAGTTGTTTGCAGTGTAATTGAAAATGTCAGTTATGAGACCCGTTCAGACAAAGGTCATAACCGAGAATAAAAGCTGACAGGCTTATGTATGGTAAATATATAGTGGAGGAATGGAGGGAACGGTGAGACAACAACAAAACGTGTTCTGTGTTACAAGCCACTGTAAGCTCACTGTATGACAAATAGACCAGTAAAATAGAGATATTTTAAGCTGTTCTAAACCTCAAGTCATTACACAACTCAATTTTTTTTTTTTACATAGTTTTATGGATTGGATCGCAGTCACTTGATTGAAATTCTAATCTGTTTCCAAAGGTCAAATTGTTCATCATTCATATCTCATGGTCTGGTTAAACATCCACAGCTCAAACACTCGATAAGCTTTATGAATATGCTTATCAGATGGTGTAGCTCATAATGGCTTGAGGAGAAGCAGGTGTCCTGTGGGCGCCGCCTTATCCCAGTGCGTGAGTGACATGAGAGGTGTCAATCAAAACCTGCCACGCTCAGAGCCATTCACGATCCAGCTGACTTAATCTGCACCGCAGGAGCATCATCCAAGGTTAAAGTGCTGGCCACTATTTCTACATAAACAAAGATTTGAACCTCAATCCCCAGGAGCCTCTGCTGGCTGACCCCCCCACACCCCCACCCATCTCCATCTCAGACTCTGTCCTCCTCCCATAGGCAGGGTGGTGACTGCCTGCTGGTTCTTTAATCGATTGCTAATGGGTTCAATTCCATCGTTGAGGAGCTCCTTGGAACATGGCCCTGAGACTGAATGAAGTGGAAATACCATTTGCGGCTTTATGAGCCGTTATACTGCAGTGAGAGACCTCTATTCGGCATGCTTCATAGCGCGGCTGAGAGTTTTGCACCACCGCTTGATAGTTTTTCTTATGCAGGCTCCTACTGCTTTCGTCTCACTGCTTCCCATTTACACTGCGCCCTAAAGCATTTACATCCACTCAATCTGCAACAAAATAGCTTTGCTTTGCTGCATTTTTCACCAGGCTTTTGATATGTAGGGTAACTATATTAGTATATCTCCCTCATACACCAGATGACCCAGCAGATTCAGTTCATTGCTATACGCTGGGATAGTCATCAGTTTTTTTTATCAGGAGCTATGACCCCGTGTAACTCAGGCTTCTGGCATCACTGTGTCTTATTACCCACATTGTGAGTAGAGGATAATTTATGAAACTGCAGTTGATGCTTTACAGCAGTAAAATGTTTACATCTCTGCAGCAGGAGAGCGGGTGCCTTATAGTCCACCCTTACAGCAGAGCTCTTATGAGCTTGGCTGGCTGAAATGCAAAGCTAAGCAGCCAACGCTGTTCTACATTTCACAGCCAGTCCCAGCAGACATGTGCTCTTTGAAGCATTCTAGGCCAGGAGTCTTGTTTGTTCAGTATTTCCAGAGAGGTGAGTGAGGAGGGGGGAAAAAAGCAAAAAAAAAAAAGCAAGCTATTGTTTTTTTTCTTTCATGACAGCAGAGAGCAACATTCTTTGACGTCTCAACAGCAAGCCTTGTATTACAGCACTGCTGCCAGATGCCTTGATACAATCAGCCATGTCAAACAGGAAGAAAAATAAATGCTTCATTGAACTAGAGGTTATCGTGTGGGACGGAGGAATGGTGAGGAAGAGGGTGGGAGGGGTGAGGATGCTGCTGTGTGGGTGTCTGTGGGTGTCAGCTCACTTGGGTATGGTTATTCTCAACCCCTCAGTATGTGCCCTTTCTTAGATGTGGTGTGAATAATTAGTGCGCCTGGCCCAGATTGTCTCATCAATGGACATTTAATCTTCTGAAGAATGACGAGAAGAAAGCTGTAATCAAGGAAGCCAATGATTTCTGCGGCGGACCTGGTGCCAGCAGCTGCAGTGGGGTACAAAGCACATGTTTGTGTTTGTTCTTTCAGGCTCATCTTCCAGCGCCAAGTAGAGTATGACAGGATTTACATGCAGGCTTCTAATCTTTGTAAGCGAACCTGTTTCGGGATGTAATTCACATGGTATGTCTTTTGATTCGGATTAGTCCAGGCAATCCTCTTACCCGCGGCTCAGTATAACTTATCAGTGACAAGGCCGTCTCGTGGAGCAGTGCAAATCCTCATATCCACCCCTCCCAGACTTCCAACTCGTAATTCTAATCTGTCCAAATCTGATCTGAGACTTTAACTTCCAAATACCTCTTGAAAGCCAGGGCTCAAACTGAAGTTCATGCAAGGTCTTTGGATTACATAAATTGAGGTTGGGGATTTCCAATATGTTCTTATGTTTTAGAACAGAGCAGGATGTAAGCTGTGGTGGAATTTTATGATTTTTCTTTTTTTTTTTTTGCGTGTTTAGTTCTTTAATGTTCATTCTTAAATAGAAACATCATTACAAATACAATGTTCTAAATGTCATTTGATACTTGATATTATGCCTTTTGCACGATTTCTATAAAAGAAACCTAAAATATTTCTTTTTAAGTAATTGTATCCAAACAGATTCTCTCTTTTAGGAAAATTAAACAGAGATAAATGATTAAAACATGAAAGGAAAAAAAGTTTTCTAAACATTGCATACTTTACCTAATGGCACACTTTAACATTTCACAAAATATTTAAATGTACGAGTCACGTTCCTGATCCTTTAAGGTTCTTTATAATTCAATAAACAGGATTTAAAGTGGAGCATACATGCTCCACTTTTACTGCCTCAGCTGGAAGGCCACAAACGGGTTCTTATTAAACGTCGCAAGATTATGCCTTAATCTCGCTGAACACATGTTGGGTGGAATAAAAGCAATTTTATTTCTGAAACAGTACTCCACACAGCTCTCTCTCCCTCCATAATCTTATCCGGGCTTCTGCCACAGAATGAAAAGTCTTGCCAAAGCCGCTGTGTGTTTTTCAGGAGCCTCAGAGTTGGAGGTCCTAATTAAGCGCCATAACACATTAACATACTTGCACCCGAACTGAAGTGCACCTATACAGCCCAAAGACAAACTTGGTTTGCAGTCAGAGAGGATTTGGGGGCCGTGTACTCTGCTAGTGTGAGACAGTGGTGTGAAGATGATGATAAGCCAAAGCTCTAAATCCCAGACTCAGCTGTCTTATCTGAAGCTGCTGGGCTGTGCAGCATGCTTTAATGGAGGCGGCTCACTGTCTGAGCTTTAGCTCCAATCGCATTAAGATTCCCCCTCACCTCAACTGGACTTGTTTGTTGTCAGTTTTTTTGATTGAATCTTGGGAATTTAGGATCATCTTGGGTAAAGTCACCCCGCAGTTTGATTCCTTTGACTACTTGTTCCCGGTGAAGGAAAGGCCTAATTTAATCTCCTATCATGTGAGAAAATGACAACAATCCTGCTACTAATTATACAACAGTGCCTTAAAAAAATCTAATTTATTAGTTTTTGTCAAACAAAAGATTTGCCTTTTTGCCCTCACTGTAGGAGCAAAACGTTTGATTACAAAAAGCAGAACAAATAATTTCTTACACAAGTACTGACAAAAATAAAATCAAGTTTTATGTAAAAAAAATAGCACTTGTGTCTGATGACATGAAAAACAAATAGCAAACAAAGTTTTTTTTAAATGATATTATGCTGTCATTTGATGTTCAGCTGATCTTAAAAACTAGCTGTAGGTCAGTCATTTTTCCAGATATTGAACTAAAATTTGGTGTGGTAGTAAATGAGACTGATCCATGACAGATATTCTGAGCACTAACAAATTTCACAGTACCTTTATTTAATATCCTTATCTTTATTTATTACCCGTGGCCTTCAGGTCAAATAGAGCTTAAGTTACAAGGGCTTCTTATCTTCCTCTCTTCAGTTACGAGGGCTTCAGGAGGGTTAAAAGTCTGCCATTAACTATTTGAAGTTAACAGTCTTTTAACAAAATATCTCATGAACTAGTAGATCGATTTCAATGAAACTTTCAGGAAATAATCATTGGATACACCTCTACAACTGATTAACTTTTGCTTTCAAGCTGGCAAAGCTAATCAACATTAGCCAACACAAAAACATGGCTATAATTTAGTAAGATTTAAAGATCTTGAGTAGAAATTTGGCCTGATAGTAGCTGAGGGTCATTCCCAACACATTCATCAAATGCTAAGAAATTACACAATATCACATTAGATATGCCACTTAGTGTTATTTTCAAGGTTTGACCAAAATGGCTACAACTCTGTAAATTCTCAATATTAGATTATCTAAGTCTAAAACTCTGGTATGAAACGCAGCGGGTGATATACATTCCTTCACTGCTATGTCTTTAACTAATTTATCTTTTTTTTTTTTGCATTTTCTGTTATTTCATTTTAATGCATGACCTAAAATTGTGCATCAAAACCAGCTTAAAGATTTAATATAAAACAGATTATCTGAAATGTCATATAACGTAAGATATTTGGCGATGTCTCTTTGAATCTCAGAGTCAGTTTGATGGGCATTTTTATTAGTTTTGTGTTGCACATCCTGAGTACAGTTTTATTTAGGAGCTCCTGACTGGCACGTTGGAATAATGCTGATTCTTGGTAGTCTGCTCTGGCAGTGCTACAGACATTGTTGTACTTCTTATTGTTTATCGCAGCCCTCCCTTGCACACCTCCCCGCAAACACACACACATAAAAAATGTGCACGCCTCACATCCGTACCCCAATGAGTCCCAGTCTGTTTACTCAGGTGCCTGCTCACTCACTGCAGTGATGAACTCCTGTGCAGACTTTAACACTCTGCTGCCTCTCAGGCAAATGCCAAAACAAATCTTGTCATAATTAGCTGTAATCCTGCTCATTACCGTCTGCTTAATTATCCTATTAATAGCACTTCCTGGGAGAGCTTGTTTGCTACGCAGGCAAATGTTTGTTCCTAAATTAGCAGACAAGAAGACAGCTCCATTGTTCAAACAGCAGCTTTGACAAAGCAGAACAGGCAGGATTAACAACAGACAGAACGGGCCACAAGCTCATCTCCGCTTGGAGCTGACAGGCAGGGAGGAGGCAGCCCGGGCCAACAACAGCACTCTTATCCTTCAAGCTGCTGTATAATCTACATAGTCAAGTGCACACAATCAGCACAGGCAACTTGTCATATCAGAGCTGCAGCATGCGATGAAAAAAACATGAGTGACGAGAACAGAACCAGCTACAGGTACATAAGGAATAAAACTGCTTATGCCACGTATAAAAAATGTTTTTATTTGTATCTAAAGTGTAGGAACTTTCTCAGATAAGAATCAATTAGGAATTATCTTTAAAATACAGTAAGAACAATAAAACTGAAATGGAAAGCCAACACAAAATAATACATATAAGGCATCAAATAGAACGAGCACCATGTCATAAAGTTTCTGACTAACTAAAAACCTGTTTGAGCTGAAAAGTAGCTTCTTCAAATAATAATTATTACAGATAATGCAGCGTAAAAACCAGAAAAGCTCATTCCACTGTTGAGGTGTGACTGCATGAAAACATCAACAAGAAAACTCGTTGAGTTTTAAATTGGGTTCAAAAAAACGTTAGACGCCCTGAGGGTCCAAGCTGAAGTGTGAGGCTTTAACATGTTTATCTTCAATAGGTGGCCCCTGGACCATATCTAGTCTGAGAGCTCATTTGACCTCAGCTAAAGAGGAAACATGTGAATTTAACATGTTTTCCACATGTGATTAGATTTAAGAAAAAAAAAAAAGTGGAACAGTTAGTAAAATGTTTACATCTCTGTAGCAGGATTAGTTGTATTAACATAAAGCAAAGCTTATAAGATTAGTTGCCATATTTAAGAAAAAAGGAAAAGTGGGTTCCTGCATTGTCTGATTAGAAGCATTTTGCCCTTAAGCAAATCTTTCCCTTTCTTTGCAGTTCTGGAAAACAAGCGTTTGATCATTCAAAACCCTAAAACATCAAACATTTAAAACAAAACCCAGAATTAACTGGTGATCAATACAGACACAATAAAAACAAAAGTTATGTTTGCCCTTCTCTTTGTTTCAGTTGCTGCACAGTTTTATATTGTTTGTGGGGGATAATGGTTTTCATTTTACAGTAAAAAGTAAAACTTGCATTACAGTAATCTAAACAAGAGGATGAATAGTTTAGACTTTGATGTCAGCCTTCTTCAACTAAAGATATTTCACAAGCAGAAAACACAGTTTCAGACCAGCTGTTTGGAATAATTGTTGTCAAGACAAAGATCGATCAAACACAACTCAGATTTGATCGGACAGCAGATGGTAAAATTTGTTGCCTAATTTCTGAAACTCATGCATATTTGACTCTGACAGATTTTATTAATTTGTGAGTCAGGAGCATTACAGAGGCATCCCAAGACATCCACCCATCTAACCTCATTAAACTGCAGGTAATAGGACACTGATGGGGACTGTCTGACTTTCAAAGGGAGACACATGCCTTCTCCCGGTCTTGTAAGACGATCAGCTCATCGCTGTAAAAATGAAGTGGATCTGTCTTATCCATCAAGATTCCAAACAACACTCCAGAGGACAGCTTTTAAAGTAAATAAGACAACTGCTAGGAGTAAGGTGAAGACCAGGCACATTGAGCTATGCACACTAACCTAACCAGACTCAACACCTCACGCTCCAGCAGACTTATACATTATAAATGACCCCCTCCTCCCTCATGCACCAATCCCCTATACATACACAGAGTGCCATAGCTGGAGTAAGCAGAGCCTGCAGCACTGTCAGCCCATTGATGTACAACACTCTGCCCTTTGTTCGTTGTACACAAACACACTTTCCACATTAATATTTCACAGGAAATGTACTCCGTGCTTGTGATTTAAAGCCTTTTCTTGTTAACAATGCTGTTTTCTCTATTCTGTTGCACTGAATTATGAAGGCAACTTGTCAGGGAGAAGACATGCCCATTATATTATAATAATACTGGAGATAAATGATTACTGGCAAGCCACATGTGACTTTATCCTCCGCTCCTTGCTGTGTTCCAGTTCAAACATTTTCCCTGAGGTTGCACTTGCAACTATTAGTTGGGAGCATGAAGAAATGTTTAGTACGGAGTGCATGCGAAAAATGCAAGCGAGCATTCGTATTCACACATTATGCACATATGCAGATAGCACCGCACCATACTGCCGATGCATTTTTTCCCTCAGATCTATTTGTTGGCGTGTTGGAAAAACGCACAGCCATGTGATGTTGCTTGTTTGTTCTTGTTGTCAGAGAAAAGGCAGGGATCAATGGATTTTCCCTTGCAAGAGTGAAACATGACAGACATAACGAAATCCTTTCATGAGAAATGAATGAATAATTCATAGGCGCTCTCTCGCTGTGCTTTGTTGTGTCTCATACAGATGGGATTACAGCAGGCTGGATCTTGGAAACATATGAAAGATTAATTTGTGATCTGGGACACTGCTTGCTTACAAAAGGACTAAATAATGATTTTACCGAGAGTGGTAGGAATCTGGGGATGGGTGTGAGGTGCAGGGGTGGGGGGTAGGAGGCACAAAGAGCCTGAAAAAAAAAACAGTATTCAGAATAATCTGACCTGTCAGATATTTAAAAAACTTTGTGTAAACTTGTAGTGCTCTGATTGATTCATGTTGTGTTGCAATTAGGCTGAAAGACATTAGCATTGTTAACAGCGTTGTTATTTTTTAATTGATCCCTGAAGAGTTAAGTGCTTGTTTCCTTCTCGCATACGCAGGTCAGGCACTTTGCAGTTGTAAAACTTCTCCAGCAGCTGTCGAAGACTTTGCTGTCTGGCTCAAGGACACTTCTTCTGTGCAGATGCTTACGTTCTCTTAAATCCAGGCACTCCTGCTGAAGAGCTGACTTCAAATTAGCAGCCTGCTGCCCAAAATTTCACATTAGTGCAGTCAAAATTTCCTGTCTTCAGAGTTGCTGAGCTTGGCATGAAGGGCTGTCTGAAAATAGCTTGAAACTTTTTTTTTTCTAAGAGTCCTCCACTAATTCGCCAGCCAGGGAACACGAGAAGCTGTTGTCTGGCCCCCCACAGATGGCGCAGACTCTAGGGTGGCACGGCTTGATGTTTTTGATGAGCTGTGCATATACAAAAGCAAAACATCTGGAGCTGCCATGTGGCCCCTCCATTTGGCCAACTTCATACCTCCTCGAGCCAGATGCACCCAAACAACTGTGAGCTAAACAGCATGAATGATTCATAGAGGAGGGAGAGGCGCCAGAGACCTGCCAGCTACTTTGATTGGAAATCTGAAAAATCCATGAATATGCAGGAGACATTAAACCCGCTGAGGGTGGGGGTGATTTGTCAAATGATCTGTGTTTGACCAACTTGCTAAAAGCTCCTGGGGTCTAAATAGATTGGAAAACAGTCAAATATAATGTCTTGTTGTCACATTAACAAAATTATTAAGGCTTTTTTATTCTAAACTTTATTAAATTGTGAACATAAACGTGACTGTGGCTTTGTGCTACACTGACCTGGTATCAAAGACAAACACATGCTTCATGCTTCAGCTATTTCAAACTTAATTTGTTTCTAAATTGGAGACATTTTGCAATTTATATTAAATCGTTTATGTAAGAAGCTGTTCGTGGAAAATAATGATCAGAAAAAAAAAGGCAAATAACTGGAAAACTCAGGCAGCCGTTTGCCTCAGTGTTTGAGTTAAATACAATTTCATATATTGTTATGGAAAGTAATCTGGAAACTTATTTTGAGTGTATTGTGAAATTCTTTTAGGGGTTAAATAGGCATAAGAAAGAAATTTATGAGACGGAAAAAGAAGGGGGGTTAAATAGATGGTTAAGCTTAGGGATGGAATAACTGAAAAGGTTTAATAAAATAAGTTCAAGTTTAGAGTTGTACTAAAATCAAAGTTTGTTTTAGGGCTGCAATTATTGGGTGAGAGGGGAGGGATTAAAAAAAGGATAAGTTTAGATGTTTACATTTGCTGTCACGACTGGCTCATTGGTTAGAAGGGTGAGAAATAACAAATACGGTTAGCTTAAGATGCTACAAAATATATGATAATAGATCCCAAAGTTCATTATTCATGAGACACAGTTTTCATCTGGACGCTGCACGCCCTACACAAAACTGAAGACAAAAACATATCACACACTTGATATACTACATATGTTTTAAGGATGTGGGCAATTGTTTCCATGATGCATTTTCTGGTGAGACTGAGCACCTTTATAGATGGATACTCAGTTTTTATGGTTTACACCGCACCGAGTTTATTCACTTTAACTTGAAATACTTAATAAGCATTTTGCCAGTTTCTGGTGCCAATAGACATTACAAAATCTGCCTACTGACAGGCCTATAAACACCTGCTGGAGCACATAAAACCATCTGTGTGGTGTTTGCTGCTACATCAGGAGCACATTTTGAAAACTGACGCTCATACATATATGGCACAAAGAGTAATAAGGTGACAAATAATGTAAATTGTACAATTGCTTTTTGTACATTTATTTAAATCAATGAGAACCTTTTGTTTTCATGATGGTGAGACAACAAGAGATGTTTGCTCAGAGAAGAAGTTGCAGCTTTAAAGGGAGCAGTGGTCATTTGTTCTCATGTGAATGTGCTGTGGAAGTTTTCATGTCATCCTGCTGAGTCATGACCCATAAAGACTGCACACCTTTAATTTATTTTTGCTTAGCTGGAAACATTTTGTCCACTCATTAATCTGCATTAAACAGAACCCAGGCTTCACAGATGGGAAAGAGTTTAAATTATTCCACATCTTGCTGTATACAAACCTTATGTCACCCTGTTTCATTGTTGCTTTTCTTTCAGCTGCTCCTTTCTGCAGGGGTCGCCACAGTAATCGACCTCGCACATAAGCTTTGGCAACTGTTCTACACTGGATGCCCTTCCTGACGCAACCTGGGCTCGAACCAGGAGCCTCGGGCTACTAGACCGAGCTACAGGCCCACAAATCTTACATCAACCTAATTTTTTAAACACATTTTTACTATTTATTTGGCATGTGCAGAGTAATAAAGATGCTTTCTGAAACATATAAACTTCCCCAGACGGTATAATTTTTATTAACAACTTATCACATGAATTAACTGTAAGTCAAACAACACGATCAAAATGTCAGCTAGTTCAGATACAGACATCTTGTTGATGGCTTTTTGCTTGCCATGGTTTTTCTGCACACACAGTACAAAAACAACTAGAGTTATAAATGAGTTCATTATTCAGGCTAATTGTAGATAAACTAGGGTAAAGATTAGTCAAATTGAGTTGTATAGATTTTGTTTATGTAAATATAAGAATTATATGTTCTAATGCAGCTGCACTAAACTTAATGATGACAAAGAAAAATATGTTTTTCCAATCACTCTTATTATTGCTGGTCAATATGGAAAAGGTGAATTACATCTCAGTACGAGTAAATTAGATTCAAAACTATAACATCAACATTTTTATTGCCTGGCATCATGAAAGGAGGCCAATCATGTGTGTGTTTGTCTGACTATTAGCAAAATATCTTGTGAACCTGTAAGCAAGTCTTAATTTAAAAAAAAACTCTCAGGAAGTAGAGCTTGGATGTACGTCTACAGCTGATTAACTTTTGATGTCAACCCGATTAAAGATGCCCGCCACAGCTAGTTGACCACAGCAAACACAAAAATGGCTACAACTCTTTCCATTTTACAGACATTGAGCTAAAATTTGGTGTTCTAGTAGCTGAGACTAATCCACCAACAAATACTCTGAGTGCTAAAAAAACAAGATCTTTGGCATGAAAAGAAGAAGGTGGCACGCATTCATTCAAGGAACTAGTTTCATTTAAAAGTATGCTTTCCTTTCGTAGCTGCTACCCATGCATTATGAAATGTTTTCTCAAAGCTTTTATATGCACTAGGACATAAAAACAGTCATTCAATAAAAATAAAAGTAATAAAATAAAATATCTCGCTCTCAAAAATACACAAATGTAACAGAAGCTGTGGTAAAATGATATGTCATTTTGTAACTTTGGATTTAGATGATTGTAGTATGAATGAGGCAGGGGGCTAATGATGTGTGTCACTGTCTATAAACAGACAAATAAACATGCTGAAGCAGCTCTGTGGAGGAATGTGTTATCAGAGCTCCGACAGCATGTTGTAGACTCAGCACTGATGTCATTCACTGTCTAATGAGATGAGCTCTCACTGCTAATTAACCCATCCATAACTCCCAGTGCTGCATTCATTACCACACAAAGCTGAGTGAAAACAGACACACAGAAGATGCTCAAAATCCATGTTTGAAACACTTAATATTTCACACTGGTTTTAGGCAGTTTATAAAGCATTGCACAGAGATGGAAACAAAAAAAAACAATTTTGTTTTGTAAAAGAAAATCAGAGAATTCCAGTATCATCACAGCGTTTCACGGAGGTTACAATCTAGTTACAAATAACACTGGCCACACGTCTGCACAGCCGTGTGGGTAGGTGTCACATTGACAGATTTAGTGTGAAAACAGCTTCATCATTTCACTCTGACTGCTTCAGTTTGTGAACAGTAACACTGTCGATCTGCAGCTTCTGACAACAGATGGATTTTCTTTCTTTTCATAATCAGAGACATTTTTCCTAATTTTAGCTTGACATCAGACACGTTTGGCCTAACGAAAACTGGTCATTCTTTAAACAGATTTCTAACCAGTTTGCACTCAAACTGATCTAATTTTCATTTTAAATGATTTGTCGGTTCAGTTTGCTTAAATTACATCTTTTGCCAGAGGCAACAAGAAAGTCACCTTTCTATGTTTTCCAATAATTCAAAGCAGCACAGCAGGCCTGCATCACAGAGCTTGTTAGTGAAGTTGTCCCTAAAGTCGTCTGAGGTTTAGTTTTTGCTCTGTTCCGTGGAAAACTATGTGTGATTTTTACTCAGCAGGAAAGTTGTCTTTCATGTTGGCATTCAGGACAAATTTGTAACACTTAAGAGTTGCACAAACTGCCTCAGTGAGAGGAGGTTATTTTCATGGGTGAATCTAGCCGTTTGCATTTATGGGTCCAGTAAATATCTTTGTGTCTGCCTTATAGTGCCTACAGCTCATAAATGAGACTACTGAACCACACTGAGTCGCTCGGGCCTTATGACTGATTGACCTGGAAGTTAAAATGTAATACTTTGAATTTATCGACTCTGTTTTAAACCAACCACCCTGGCTTCTCATTAGCATTTCAGCTCTACCTGCACCTACCAGAATTTGTTGATGTCAGGAAGATTTTGTGGAAGCCAACAGACTAAAAGGTTGATGTCAGGATTTGGATTTTTGTTGTTTTTTCTTTGTAATTTCCTTTGCGTTTTGGGTTATTGTTTTCATGTTTTGTCTTTGTATTGTTTCTGTCTTTTGTGTTCTGTCATCTTCTTCTTCTTCTTCTTTTTGGTTTTATGGCGGTTGGCAAACAACTTATAGGTGCATTACCGCCACCTACTGGTATGGAGTGTGGATCAGGGTGTTCTGTCATCATTCACTTCTCCTCTGTTTATCTCTTGTCTTCCCACCACGCCCATCTTCACCTGTTGCTAATTGTAATCACTCACCTGTGCTCACTTCCCCTAATTACCCTCAGCTTTAAAACATGGTCACTCTCTCCACTTCCCTGTTGGTTTATTGTCTCTCGTCGTCTGGTTCCCTTGCCTTGCCTCGCATTTTTGTTTAGTTTATATTTTGGATTTTTGCTGCCACATCAGCCTTTTGTTTTCTATGTTCATTTAGAATAAATTTTAGTTTTTTTAGTTTGCCTCCTTCTCCACCGGCCTTGACAGGTGAAATGCAAGTAGAAAACCCTTTACTGTTTACTACCTGATGCTGTTTTCATCTTCAATAGGTGAGGCTGAAACTGACCTTTTTAAAGCCACCACTTAATATTAAAATAGTAAATAAACAATAGCATTCAAGAAACTTAATGAGGTTTTGGTCCACTTACATATAAAGCACAAGATTTTGTTTGTGTGTCTACTTACTGTTTCATACTATTTACTGGGTAAAAAATATGTTTTCACTTGCCATGAGAAATGTGTGTAGTTTTTTTTAAATATTGTCAAAAATTGTAATTTTAATTGGTTAATTGTTAAAGTGAAGATTTTTATTGGACACCAGTCTCCTGACCACAAATAAACTCCCTGCATGAAGATGTTCAGATGGTTAGACATGTTGACACTAAATTATAAGGTTCAGATTCTACCTTATCCCAAAAGGACATAAGTCTTTAGAAGAGCAGATCACAAGGAGAGAATGAGTTGGAGTTATATTAGCTCTCTCTGACAAGAGCTCAGAATGCTGCTTCATAGATATCCAATCATTTAAGCCACTTTGAAGCAACACTGGACAATCAATTCAATAGAAATAAAACTAAGGAAAGTACATTTTTGAAAACGTACTGTTTTATAAGTTGACATTATTCACGGCCCAAGATTTTATTTTATTTTTTGTTATACTGTGTTGATAAACACAGATGAACAGCATTAATGTCCTTGCATGAGAGTAAGACTGTGCCCTTTGGGTTGTATTTGTTTCTGGTTTACTGCATTGACAGCAGCTTTCAATTTCCTCCCTATTCCCTTTGGTTTCAGAACTAAGCTGCGTGAAAACGGATTAAGATCATGCTTTGAATGAGTCATCACTTTAAACTACAGATGGAGTTTACAGTTCAAAAGGGATTATAAATATTAAAGAAAGCATTTATTTTTTCCTGTTCAAATGATCGAGTTTTGCTCCAGTGCGTTGCTAAATCTCACAGTGTACACAAAGTCAAAGGATTAAGCAAACATAAATCTTCAACTTCTTTCACATGACTTGGTCTGCATTTGGATTACCTCTGAGTAGTATCCAATTAAATTAAGCATTGTTTTCAGGAAAAGCAGGAAATGCAGGAGGATAAAGTCCACAATCGCTCTGCCGAAATATCATGTGATCAAACAGCTTAAAAGTTTTTTTTTGTTGTTGTTTTTTTTTGGGGGGGGGGGGTTGTTTTTTTTTTTTTTTTTTTTTTTTGGTTTTTGAAGGCAACACAACTGATAAAAACATTGTTTTTCCCATCAAAGTTTTTTTTTCACTTTTTAGAGATTTTTAAGATTTGACAACTTGAAAAAAATTTGAATTGTTTGATCTGACAATATCTAAACGGTTTTTGGTTTTAAAAAATGTTAAGTTGTGCTCTGATAAATCAATAAATCTGCAAATCATTTGAATGTTTGTTTAACACAAAATTGCCAAATACTTACTCCATTCAAAATAAACACTTAAACTAAGCTTTTAGTTGTCAATTATGTGGAAATCTAAAACCTAGTATTTAGGTAAGAAGGAAATATTTGTTAAAGTCAATTATTTATGAAACTAAAATGACTCGGCAAAGTATTTCTAACTGTATTCATACATGATTAAATTAAATAACTCATAAGTTTATTTATACTTTAACTGTTTGAGTTCAAGGAAATCAGTTTCCTGAAATAACTTCTCCAGTTTTACAGTGTAATTAATCTGGATCACTACTCATTTTTAAGGAATAAAAGCTGGATTGTTTAACGGCTTCATCTGTGTGACAATGTAACAATGTTTCTGTTTTTGGTGCCACTGACATGAATGCCATGGATCATGACTCTGTGTTAGGATGAATGCAACTGAATGGACCTCTGTAGTGAGACTGCTCAGTCTTACAGGGAACGTTGTACAATTGGGATATCTTTTTCTCTAACTGAGATGACCTCTTTAACTTATTTAGACCACCATATATCACTGAGGCCGTTTCTGTGTGGAAGGCTCATCTCATGGAGAGCAACAAAGACAAAGGGCATTGTGAAACAGAAACCTCACATCTCATATCTGTTTGGCAGCAAAGTACTGCTTGGGTCGATGACCAGTAAGCACATGAATGGATCAATAGCTTCACTTTGAGGGAACAATCTTCACTTATAATGACAATGTATTGACTTTTTAATAACCGCTCATGTTTCAGCAGTGCTAATCATTTTGCTTCCCCCTGAAAGAGGATCATTAACTGTGTGTGTTAATGGGCTTGTGCATAAAAGTTGATGCATAAATAACTGTCTGCAGTGTTATGTTTCACCTGATAGCTGAATGCTGTTAAGTATGTGTGCAGTTCTGACATCTGACCAGATCAAATGAAAACCGTTTTTGTGGCTGTGAAAATCACCTGATAGGTCACGTTGACTCTTCAGGTCATGTGACCCGGAGCTGCAGCTTGTTCAGAGGCAGAGTGACCAACATGAGCTCCAATGCTCTGACAGACTGCTCTCTATGAATAAATGATAGACCGTCTGTGTGCTATGGTCAGTGTTGGAATGGGAGTATTGCTGACATGGACATTTATCGCTTAGTTGTCTTGTAACAGCTGTGAGCTCTCAATATTCGACTTTAAATTCTTTAATTAAGTGAATGCAGATTCAGCATTTACTACTAGTTTCCACTTCCATTTTTTTGCAACCAAACTACTTCTGCATACTTTGTTATTTTAGCTGTTCATATATCAAAACATTCAGCTCATACAGGAGGTGGGTGCTGGGAATTTTGGTTTTATAATTTTTTTTATACTTTTCAAAATATTTAACTTTATATACAAATATTTCCCCAAATAAATACATTGAGATCTCTTTAGTTCTTTCAAAATCCATGTCTTTGAAATCTGCTGCACCATACTTGCTCTATATTTGTGTTCTTATGCTACATTGGCTTTTTTGCAACTCTGTTACTACTTAGTTTTTATCTAGTTTTTGCCTCTTTTAGAAACTTTTAGTTAGCATTTTGCTTCTTTTAGCTTTCCTATTTATATTACAAAAAGCTTTAGCTTTTACTTCCATATTATGCAGCAAAAAACAAAGCTGTTCAGTACTGTACTGCATTTTTGCAAAAATGCAATTTTTCTAGCTTTTAAAAAAATTTCTTGACAATTATATCCACATCAACTTGCTGGACTGGCACTGAGAGTTTGGCAGGGGTCCCAGACAACAAAGTCTGATGAAAGTTAATAAATTCTCTGACTTTCTCTCTGATTCCTCCCAAAGCAGGTAGTGATTTTTGTAGTTGGCCCAGTTATATATGTATAAAACCAACTAAGACTGGATGCAGCATATGCATGTCTTCTTTTTTTGACTTGGGCGACTGCAACATTTCCATGTAAAACAGAGCCTTAGACAGAAAACTGGAAAGCCATCCTATTTATTTTTCTCACATCCTGCACAGCCCTGTTGAGAGTGACAATAGGAACAACTCTGTGCATATGCAAACAGGTCGCTCTTGTCTGCTGCTGCTGCTGCTGACTACAAACAGTCCAGGCAGAGAGACATGAGCCTGGTCTGTGGAAAAAATATCCTGCTTTCAAGGTGCAGTAAAATAAATTGCCCAGAGAGTGACAAAATCATTTTCTAAGTGCCTTTAAACAGTGGAGAGGTTGGGAAAGTCTATTAATCTACTGACAAAGTCTTTAGATTTAGAGACTGCTGAACTGTGGTATGAAGTTCATGACTGTGACAATCAGTCATGAACTGACAGCTGACAGTCAGATGTGCAAACTGGTACTCTAAATATTACCAGATTAAAAATAAATAAATAAATTTTTAAAAATTAAGTCCAGAAACAGGAAAAAAATACCCACATTTGTAGATTGAAAAAAATGTTAATAACTTTAAAAAATCTTAAATTATTATGTTTTTGTTATTTTTACTTATGAATAGATTTCTGTATTTCTGGGTTAATCTGTCAAGTTTTTCAGAAAATCTCCCAGCTTCTAAAATTTATTTTGTGGCAGCAAAAACCCACACAGTCCAAAGGAGAAAAGCCCCTAAGATGTTTCAAATTTAATTGTGATAAATAAAATCAGAAATTTAACTGATATATGTTCCTGTTTTCTGAATAGGCTTGTCTTCATACATTTTTATGTATAGCTGAATAAAAATGACCCACCTAATTGTTGAATAATACACACAATCCTTCTCCAAAGCTGAAAAAGTATGACAAAACCTAATCTATTTGTGTTTGTTTATATGGAGCATGCTGTCTCTCCTGTTATAGAAAGTGCTATAATACTTGACATAGTGTTTTCTAAATGTCATCTGGATGATGATTTGTACATATAGGTGAGAAGCAAATAAAACCCTGAGAGTAATTTTCCCTCAGCTACTTATGTCTACCTCATTGCAGTATTCAAGAGAGGAGAGGAGCAGGAGGCCCTGTGTTAAGTGTCTTATTAGTGGGAAATGACTGCAGTGTCAGACGTACCCGGGCTGTCACAGTGCAGCCATCATTAGAATAAGCATGAGGAGCTCTTGTCGTGGATGGAATCACATTTTAATCCCCACCACATTATTACTGTGGTGAGGAAGGTCAGCACTCAGGCACATTTAGGCAGGAATAAACCCCCTCGAGAGTTTATGATAATGTCTTTCCTCAATGGGAGATAGTGGTCATATTTTAGTTTCAAGCTTTTTGTAGAATACGGCACAGCTAATGAAGAGCCTAATGTAATGCAGCTGTGCGGGCCGCCATGGTAACCATGAATAATTCAGCCTACTTGTTCTTTGGTATCCTGGTCTCAGGAGGGTTCTGCCTATATTGTCCATTATGACAGGCCATTATCCAGCCTTCAGCTTGCTAGCTCTCAGATGGTGCGCAGAGCCCATTTGTTACCCTCTTGCCCCTGGTAACCTTCAACCAGCTGGAGAGAATGATTGAGATCATACTGTTATATAAACATGAGAGCAAGAGGTGCAAGAGGCAAGAAAACGAAGAGACCTCTCCACACCGGGGAATTCAAGGAGGTCCTTCCATTTCATTACAAGTGCATATTACATTTCCCTCCAAAGCCATCACTTACTCTTTGAATACAAATGGCACCAGCAGACCTCTGAGATGTATTAATGTGCATGTACTGTTTTGAGTAGTTGTAGAGGATTATTCGAGGTCTTTGCTTGCGTATAAAACACACAATACAAAAAAATAACTCAAAAATACTCAAAGATCCAATGTAAAGAGTGGCAACAGTCTGTATCAAAAGCTAGCATATGTACAATATTTGTGATTAGGCGAGTTACGTTTGCAAATCATTGAACAATATGTAGATTGACTCAACTGTACTTGAGGTTAGCAAATCTCCAACCACCCAACAGGTGATGGTCAAGTGGCATAAAGAACAATATTCAGTATCTGCTCGATCCTTTTCAGGGTCACCAGTCCATTGCAGGGCCAACAGAGGCTGAATCCTATTTCTTTGTGTTAGCCTTTACCCGCGACCTTATTCTTCTACACAATGGAACAAGAAACCAATATGCCATCTATAGTCACTAATATGCCTTTTACATAAACATACACACTGATATGTCCATTTATGGTGTGTATACTACCAATAGCAGGCAACTGATATTGACATGCAAATTTGTTTTATCCTTGTTTAAAAGAGTATGGTCAATAATATCAAACAAAATACATTTCAGTACATTTAACTAAATATTATATATATATATATATATATATATATATATATATATATGAGCAATGAAATGTATTTAAGGATAAATTTGATGCAATTATTGCATAAAACTGCATCAATAATTAACAATGATCAGAAACAAAACACATCGGGATACATCAAACCACATCCCATTGTGACAATAAAATATATTTAACAAAGAAAATACAAAGTTCTGTTTTTTGGGGGGTTTTTTTGCAAGTTCAGCTCCTACTTCATACACACAAAAATAACTGAGACAACAGCCCTAGTCTGAATCCCGAAAATGCTGAAGGGCTACTGAGATGCAGGGAATTAGGATTCGGCTTAAATTAACATTAGGAGTGTGAGTGTAAGGGTGTCTATTGTCTGTCAGAATCTCCATTAAATCCAACATGCATGGTTATTAACTGTGGAAGAAAACCAGAGTACACAGACAGTAATCAAGAGAGCCATGGTATTCATGGCATTTGCAGAAAGTGTGAGTGTGATCAAGGTGTGCCCTACTATACCACATTTCATGAGGTCTGGTTTTGGAGATTTTGCTTGATCTGGTTAGGAAGTGAACCAGTCAACTGGCATGCAAATTTCATCTATTTTATTTTACTATATTCAGCACCTGCTTTGGTGGATGGTTTATAATTTTGAGAGTAGTAACCCTGAAGTGTTGTATTTATCTACATCTCATTCAATATGAATTAACAATCAAACAGCTTCCTTTTGGATTATAGTAAAAAAGAAGCAAATAAAAAAATAAATAAAATTGAGACTCTGAAAGAGAATTGGTTGTGTGATTGTATTTTGTCTGAAATGTGGTTAGTATTGGACCAGCCAGTCGAGGAGGTGGGATGCATTTGATCTGGTCATTAGGACGGGCAGGATGCTCTGCGCCCTGGTACCTCAGCCATTTCAGATCAATGCTTGTGGCGGGCTTTAAATCAATGAGCGTGTTGAATCTCAGAGACTCATCAGTGGGCCGCCCCCTGGGAGCCTGAATAGCGAGGAAAAGGGGAGATAGACATTGGGAAAGGGGAGGAGGGAGGGGAGGTACTCTCTTGGCTACTGACCTCCATAATTACACCGCGGTTCTGCTTGAATCCAAATGTGACCCGATTTAGATAATTGCCTATTGGAAACACCATTGAGCCTCGCTGCAGTCACAGTTCTTAGTGATTTCTGCCTGGACAGTGCTGAACTCATTGGGTTTGTGGATGACCCGCTGCTGTGAAAGGGACTGATATTTAGCAGAGGAGTGAATTGAGACTGATGTTTGTGTTCTTGTGATTCCAGCCATTGTCCCAAGGGCAGGGCAGTGTAATCAGGGCTGTGATAGCATCTCCTGGGGAGGAGGAGGAGGAAGCAGGGCCTGTGGGCTGATCCAGAGGGCAGATATATTTATCTAGGTAATGAGAGCCCAAACACTGCGCCTCAGTGGGGAGGGCCAGGGACATGGCCTAGTGCGCTGAGAGACCCGCCGGTGCCATGGCAGCGCGGTCCCCGTGCTGCTCATTAAACTTCCATCAGCGTGTGGTCACCATGTTCCTGCCAGGCCTCCAAAGTGCCCGTTATTAATTCATGAAAGCGCACACATGTGATTGAGTCTGGCAAGCAGTGAAGCATTGAAGCACGAGAGACGGGTGTGTGTGTGGGGGGGTATTGTCCGTGTCTGAACACCCAACCCTCTACCTAACCCCTCCCACACTTTCCCCCCCTGGCAGTGTGCCCTTGAAAAAAAAAAACTGAGACAGAGACACAGATACACTGTGTTGTGAAACATTAATAGCCCCTGCTGCAGTTTGCCTACAGCTGAAACAAGAGCATCACAGGTCATGTGACTGTGTATGTGTTTAATGTACGTGGGAGTATGAGCACATTTATGAACCCATCAGGATGTGCTTGCATGTTTTAAGCACATTTGCTTTAGTGTTTTATAAATGTGAAGGAGGAGGTGGTTCTGTATTGTCAAGACGCTGCTTGAATATATTACCAACAAACATAGTGTTGTTCAGGGACCGGATCCTTAGATATACAGTGAACCAGCCACTTTTATCTTCGCTCCACAGATGTGTTCTCCAAAGCTTGTGTTGTGAAGGCCGCCTTTTTTTTTTTTTTTAAAGGAAACAGTAAATTGGCCTGGATATGGATTGTTGCAATTGAATTTAAAACATTAGCTTCAGGATAATAAGGACTGCTGCAGAGAAAATCTAGGAAATGCATTTGGTCATTAGAGCATAGAGGGATGGGACTAATGGTGTATGGGGGTGGGCTCGTATGGAGGCAATGGAAAAAAACCCGATGAAAACCATTTTTAGGATGAATGGGTTATTTCAGGGAGCGAGCTGAAGAAGGGGGGTGGAGGGGGAGAAGGGAAATAGAAAGGGGGAGACGGCAAGAGAAGAGTGCTACATGATTTCAAATTAACCATTATTGTAGGCTTTGACATGTATTATGTCTCCTGAGGCTGTGAATCTTGAGCTCATTTTCACGGAGATGAGGGGAGTAGTCTGCTGTCACAGTTTGAACGTGTTCAGCTGGCTTGAGCTCCTCATCTTAGGCCCAATTATAACTTCTCTTCTTCCCAATCCTTACCCCGGCTCTCCGAAGCAAATCTCACCATGCGTAGCTTATTGTTAGGCTCACTCGATGTCCAATTAACAGAATGTTCTCTTCACTTCCTTCCCTCCCGCTCGCCACGGAAAACTGACCAGTGAAACTTTGTAATGATATGAGAGTATTAATATAAAACCCTAATAAATTCCCTATGTGTTTATTTGCTGTCACTTGTGGGCTGCTCCCAGCCGCCATGTTAGAAAAAATTAGACTACAGACCCAGTTTTTATAATGAATCTAAATCATACATGACATTAAAAGTGGTATAACATTGCTTTTGTGTTTTTTCTTCAAATATTATGAGTTTTTATCTTCAGAAACAAGGCTGCTCTCTGACACGTTTTTGCTCTTCAAGCTCATCTTCTAATTGGCATCGGCTTCTCATGTAGAGAAGACGTGAGATGGCTAAACTTCTGAGAGTGAAAAAGAAAAGGGGGGCTGACTACATTAAGGGGGGCTTACTACATTAAATTAGCTGATGTTTACTGTCCTGAAATATGAAAAGCAAATGGTAATAGCATGCTGGTGCTGGTGCTGCTGCTGCTGCTGCCGGCCAGCCCAGGAGCAACACTGTCAAATTTCATCAGTGTGTAATTAATAAGGCAGGCTGAAGGAGCTCCTCTCATATTAATAGCCACATTAAACCGCAGTGTTTATGATATCATTAGGTCAGCATGCGGTGTCATTTTGAGATGGGTGGAGAGTGTAGCACTAAAATGATAAGGAGTCTACTGCGTAACAAGCTAAACTTGTCTTGTGAATTTCATCAAAGATCCAAATAGTATTTCTATTTTTGTCTGTTTGTTGTTTTCACCGTGGTAAGTTTTTTTTAAAAGGCCTGATTAAAGATAGCTCCTCAGTTTGAAGACACAGAGTTTAATTTAATCCATGGATTAGCCGTTAGCTCATCAGTTTGGTCAGAATTAAACTCTTTTTCTTTAAAGTGAGGTCGTTCAAACAGCAAGTAAGATATTATTTGTGCATAACCTTTCCAGAACCCTACCTAAAAAAACATAATGTATAACTGTGATGTGACTGGTTGTTGATGGGGATGTTGGTCACACAGATGCTAAAGCATGACGTTTAAGCTGTAAAAACCGAACATTGCTTTGGGGGGGGAAAGTACACATTCGCCTCATTTACTCTATTATCAGCCTCATCAGTTACTGTTCGAGGTTAATTTCGGGCTCCACATCAAGGTTAAGATCTTTCAGACAAGACTGGGGAATGCTTAATTGGTTAGTATTTAATTGTCGACTGATAATCACTATTTGTTTGGCCTAGAAGCAGTTATGTTGGCTGACACTCAATAAAAGGTGTGGACAAAACATCAGATGACATTATTGCTCATTAATGAGCTCTTAATGTGCTCAAAGTTTATGAATGCAAATCCAGCCTTTGAGATTCTCGTACTATACAGCATTAACTCATCTTTTCTGAAAGTTCCTCGCAGTTCCTTCCAGGAATACTTTTCCAACAGACCCTCAGAGTTACTGACATACAGTGTTGGTTCATGTTTTTTTGCAGCTTGCGGCATGTTTCCTGCCAGCAGAGCAGAAGTTTACCTCAAACTAATGTGTACCAGCTGTCTGACCTGTCTGTCTGCGACCGGGGCTCGTAGACATCTCTGCCTCTGTCTCAGCTGTCACTGGGCAGGACAACCAACATGCCATGTCTGGCAATGTTGCATATCATGTGTGCTGGCATGCAAAATTTTGGGAACTCTTGTCAAGATATCTGTTACTGTGAATATCTGAGTGAATAAAAAGGCAGCATGATTTCCAAAAGTTATTCAGTGAAGCATGTGTAAAGTGTTTTGATTAGATCTTTTGTAGCACTCCTGCTGCCCTGGAGTCAAAATGACCCATGAGGCCTCAGTTTAAAAACTGAGGCCTCATGGGTCATTTTGACCCCAGGGCAGCAGGAGGGTTAAGTTTCATAAGACACAATTTTGAAGAAATTGTCTGAGAACCTGGCAGCAGCAGAGTAAATTTATGTTCACAAATTACTCCAGAGTTTATAGTGTTGTAATGTAGTAATATTCAAAAACTCAAAACTTAAAATCTGGGCGCTCCATAAAATCACAAGTCCAAATTTGGATCCTGTCTTTTAAACTGACTGGACGGTGACAGCTCAATCACAAGTCAAATAGGAAGAGCTTTTCACCACCCAGCGAGTTCAATCTTCTTTTCTAGACAATGCATACATCTTTTATTTTTTAAAGCTGCTTTTACCCCCCTCTGGAACACAAAATAATACAGCAAGTGTCATAAACAAAAGTATCCATCTTTCTTAATCACAATCAACAGTCATTGACAAAAATGAGCCTTCTGACAGCATGTTTGGTCACCAATTATATTACTTTTCTGGAAGCCAGGCAGCTTTGTGTAGCAGTTGATTGATAAGACAAACTTTTAGGAGCCAGGACTTTTATACAGCTTTGAAATTTACATAATTCAACCTTTCATAACAATAAAATGAGCAAGCTCCAGATAAAATAATCTAAATAATGTCTAAAATCTTAGCTAAAGTGATTTTTATTTCTCCCCTTTATTATTATTTGCTGTTGTTGTTGTTTTTTGCTTTTTCGTGGGGGATAAATAACATTTGATTTTTTCTGACAGGTGTTTTGTTAGTAAGATACAGAACCTGCAGTAGCTGGCAGACATCTGTGTTATATGTTTCAGAAAAGCATTAGTAATGTAGTTACAATCACAAGAGGTGCTGTGGAGGCCCAGGTCCCACAGGGAGACAGATGGCAGTGGCCACAGAAGTGCGAGGCGTTTGCTGGCTCTGCACATTCACTGTAAGACCAGATCTCAACACCTTACCCCTTTCGATTAATCAAGCCTGCTGTGGTTATTTAAGGCCAACAATTAATCATGCAGAATAACGGAGATGATAGATTAAGGCTAAAGGAAAGTTGGTGGATTTGAAGATAAAAAGGTTTTATTTTCAGGAATAGAGCGGCCTTCCAGCCAAACGTCTGTGATCAAAGTTCAAGACCTTTTCAGTGAATAGTCTTATGGATGACTGAAATAAATTCCCCTCCGTCATCATTTGCAATGTGATATTTTGACCGACTGAGCTCATCTGTTCATAAACAGACGTGCAGGTCACGTAACCCAGAACGAATCCATCTAAGTTTCTTCTCTTTCGGAGTAAAATTATATGGCGTTATTATGAGGGAATGACACTTAAACCCCCTTTAATGTTTTTTAATCATATGTAACGTAGGTGTTAATTCACTCTGATAAAGAATTAAAGCAGTGAGAGCCAGAGTGCAGTGCTTGTCAGACCTCTTTGCTGGTTATTAAACTGCTGTATGCGAGTGAGGATCTGCATACATCAACACTCAACACGTCAACACTTGCAGTTTGTGGGGGCTGGGGGAATGTGCGAGTGCGTGTGCCTTTCTAGCTGAGCCACTGAATTTAATTTGAACAAGCAGCCATGTCAGAATAATATTTAATATAAAGGGTAGCTAATGATAAATGCTGAAAAATCAAGACTGTAATCACTTACGGTGAAGAAAGCAGGTTCAATGTCTCACATTGTGTAATAAGGAGCATGTTTGTCAGTGTAATCAAGCTATGGGTCGTAATGAATAAAATATCTTGTTCATGAGCAGGCACTGCAATAACAAGTCCTCAGTTTGCTAATGAGTGTCTAAAACGAGAGAGCTTGGTGTGCTGCTAAATGACACACAGAGCTGTGAGGTTCTTATCCTAACACTTAAAGCTGACTTGATCTTCTGTCTTTACTCCTGCCAGCTGCTCTTCGCTCTGACAGACACAAGCACATTCCATGGAAAGAGGATTCTGGTTGAGCCATTTACCTGCCAATCAAAAGCCGAAGGGGTCAGGCCCCGCCGGGGAGACGGCGTGCTCTCGT
Source organism: Kryptolebias marmoratus (assembly GCF_001649575.2). Taxonomy (NCBI): domain Eukaryota; kingdom Metazoa; phylum Chordata; class Actinopteri; order Cyprinodontiformes; family Rivulidae; genus Kryptolebias; species Kryptolebias marmoratus. The sequence continues at coordinate 13,156,009 of NC_051440.1, read as the reverse complement.
AGGCTCAGCTCGTTGGGCTCCGTGGCTTTCCGGACGAACCTCGCCACATGTGTGTTGATGTAGGATCAGTATGTCAGCATATAGGCAAAGTGCACAACTATAAGTGGCCACAGTTAAGTTTAAACTAATTAATGGGGCTGAACTTTTCATGGCAATGCATAGCTTTCAGAGCACCAGCACCCAAATCTATATTTAAATCTCCGATGGAAGCAGCAGGGTTATTTACAGCTGGGAACATTATCCAACACCTCATTTTGCTGAATCCGAATGAAAACTGCCACCTGAGTGCAGAGATGGGGAAACTTGATGCTTGTTTTGTCTCATAGTCATACATGTTATTTGTAAGTTATAGTCATGTAAAAGAAAAAATTGTAGTTTTCACAGTACTTGTTTACTATGCATAATAAAAAGGAAAATGTTTTATTTGCAAATCTTAATGTTCAAAATAGCTGATTAAACTTGAGAAAGAAACATGTCTGTCAGATAAGAATATTATCAGCTAATATTTGCTTATCAAAAATATCAAAGATCCTCACTGAAAGGTCAAGAAGACTGGTCAAATAATACATTCTTAAAATAAGAAACAAAATTCACACATTTGTTTGGCTGCCAACCACCACATGCTTATTGTTTATTGAAGAGCCATGTGGGATAAAGTTGAAAGAACGTACTTAGCAGAGCTCTGTCTTTATGGCGTTCCACTGCCTTGCTTGAACCGTATTCGTTCTTACTATTTTTACTGGTGTTTAGCAGCAGATTCACTCTTATATTTCCACTTAAACGTTTGCTGCAAGAGTCTTGTCCCATTACACCATATTTGTTTACTAACACCAGCCAGCCTAATGTAGGTCAATCAAGTGACTCAAGCTTCCACTTGGTTTACAGCTGATTCAGCCGAGTGCTTTGTTTACACTGAGTGTGTACCCGCATTTTAGAATTGCATATCGATACATTTGGAAAATTACTGGAGTAAACTCTTTCAAACACCACCATCAAATGTAGTTCAGGATAATCTTTTTTATGTTTGATTCCATAATTTGCAATGAGTAACTTTAATATTGGCACTTATGGTCACCAATTAGTGGTCAAAAAGCAATGGGAAAAATTGTCAGAAATATTTTTTAAACCATTAAAACAAGTGATAAGTTCACATAGTCTGTCATTGTACATGTTTTGTATGTAATTCCATTTTTTTACCATATCCCATCTTTAATTGTCAAGTTTAAACAATTCAGTGTTTTTTATTTAGTAAGTACTTTTTTTAAGATTTAACTTTAACATTTAGTTTGGTGTGGAGAGCAAAATTGTTGTAATAAAGTTACAAGTGACAGAAATAATTTCATGAAGCACCTCAACACTCAGCTAAGGACAAATTTTGAAATCTCATGAAGTAATAAATTATTCTGATAATGTTTGTATTGATGATTTCTCAAAATATCACTTTTGGTTATGTCTGATTTGGAATGTAGAAGTTTATTTTTAATATTTATTCTTCTAGCTCAAGAAGGGGTCATATTTTGTAGAGTAAATATACTTTATTGAGTAGTATGTACATGAAGCAATGCTTTAGATGTGGAAACGGGCACATTAAAATTTGGATTAGATTCATCTGTGACTGATTAAAAGTAGAATGCAAAATAAAAAATAGGGAAGGTCATGCAAAACCAACCATAGAGGGCCCCAGTGTCATGGATAATTATGTCTTGCATCATGCTGTGACTGTCAGCCTACTGGGGATGCAAAGGTGTGGTGTAAAGTTTTATTTATACAGCACATGAAAAGAAAAACATATATATATAAAAAGATACTGTGACATTTCACAATAGCTATCTAATCTGAGTTAATACTTTTAAACAATGTAGCACCTGATTGTTGGCTTAACATGAGAGCTGTGGTGACGGGGGGCCCTGTCGCCCAGCCTGGGGGCCCAGCTCTTTTTAGACTTCAGCTGGACGGGCCTCCTGGGACGAGCGGAGTGCACGGCTATGTTGGGGGCGCTGAAATCCGTACTCTCTCCTTGTCCCTTTTCTCAGCGGGGCCCTGTTGCCACCTTTCCTCTCAGCCTGGTCCGCCTCCTCCTCCTCCTCCTTCTCCCACATGACAGAGGAGCCGTCGGAGCAGCTGGGGTTAGGGATACTTGTCAGCAAGGCGATCATGTGTCCTCCGAGCCTGTCCCCTGTCTGTCCCATTGCCATGTCGACTGACAGCCAGCATCAGCTGATTATCGCCAGTGTGGCAGTAAAAGAAGCCTACTTTGGCAGTGACAGGCTTATGACCTGCAGAACATGCTCATATTGAGTAACCAACACTTCATCCAGGGGCTCAGGCCGTGTCACCCTAGCCTTGAGAACACACTACTGGGCAGATAGTCTGACACATTAGCAATCTGTTTAAGGTTAAAGGATCAAATTGTAGCCACGGTCATAAATTGCATCTGTTACCCTTACAAGATGTTTATGCGTTCGTACTCTGTAATTGAACTTTATTGCTTTTTTTCTGTTTAAACATATAGCAGAGTGATTGTAGCAGGCTTATCTAGGCCTTATAAGGCATCTTATCTACAAAAAACATTTCTATTAGATCATTAAACAGAATGTTTGTTCATCATTAAACCAGGGACTTTTCTTTTAAATGTTTGAGTGTGTTATATTGCTGACCGAAGTGTGGAAACTGCAGTATATGAGCATGGCACTCATAAAAGTTATTTTAATCTTCCATGGCTAGTCGTGCTTGATGTTTGTATATTTTGAGAATCTCTGAGAGGTTAACACCCCCCGTGCCCAGAGGTTCAGACAGACTACTGGTGTCTGGTATCAAACTGAATTAAAGCTATGTCAACACATTCAGTCATCCAGGCTTACGTTACCGAGCCCCCCCACCCACC